>NW_009646631.1:3169884-3175100 GCF_000708025.1 Charadrius vociferus
GGGGGGGGGGGAGAAGGAGAACGAGAACGCACCCGTAAAACAGGGCTCGTGTGTGAGATGGTCCGCCCACAGCGGCCCAGCCCGCCCTTCTCCTCCTGAGAGCCAGCGGTTCCGGCGCTCCCTCAGGCCGCTGCCTTACCGCCACTGAGGTAGTCAGGGGCGTGCGGCCTGTGTGCGCCTCCCGCTGCTTAGCTCGGGGTGTTCAGAATTTGGGGCAGCGCTGGCGGCTTGTTTTGAGGTGTTTGTTTTCTGATATTAAGAAGGGGACATCAGCTGTTTTGTTTTCTGGAACTTGATCTCTGTGTCTCCACTCTTACCAAGTGTTTCCCTTCTCTCCCACTGTCTTCCAAAACCATCTGAAACCTATGATTTGTTTCAAAAAATAAGGCTTTCATTAAATGAAGTCAGCGTCGTGGACTAGGGGAATGTGATATGATGCTGTGTCTGTTGTTAGTTTAATCTTCCTGAGAAGTCCAGCAGCCCGAAGGCTGAAGGTACAACATGGTGGGGTTATGCCATGCTTACAGCTCAAGGGCTTGTAGGTACTGAGTAAGTCATCTGGCAGGTCATTTGGCTTTTGTGCATGCCTTGGGCCAGAGATGGTTGCTAACTGAGATATTCTTGTTAGTAACCCAAAGCATCCTGCTATTATCAGAGTCTGACAGTGCAAATTCATAATTTCAATTGACCCTGTGAATTGGCTACTGTTGCTTAAGATTAAATGTACTGAGGCTTTATTAAAGAAGGATTATTTGTTGGTAATAGTTAGTCATTAGTGACCTGCACCAGTTAGATAATTGCCTGTCAGGAGTCCCACATACAGTTTTGCAGATAGGCTTGCTAGAAAAATATCTGTGGTCATGCACTGAGTGAAAACTATTAAAATATACTTTGCTTATAAACTGGGGCAAGATCTATTCATAGGAGATGTTTTGGAAAGTAAAATACCCATATAAAAATATG
The DNA here is from genome assembly GCF_000708025.1 of Charadrius vociferus. Lineage (NCBI taxonomy): Eukaryota > Metazoa > Chordata > Aves > Charadriiformes > Charadriidae > Charadrius > Charadrius vociferus. The sequence goes on from NW_009646631.1 coordinate 3,170,848, forward strand.
TATGATAGGATTTCTTTACCCACTCATGAAACGCCTTCTACTTAGTTTTTAGGATTTGTGTTTGGTGGCAGCAAAATAGAGTCTTGGGTCTTCTTGGATCTATCCCTTCCTGAACAGACATGTCCTATACAGGATAACTGCTGCTCAGTAGTGAGGAAAACCCCTGTGAACCCTATGCATCCGTTTACCTGTGAGTGCAGGGCTATGAATCATAAGCACAGATCCTTGCTGCACCCGTTTTTATCTGTGCCTGTTGCACTGGAGGCAGGTTTTCTTCTTGGTGAGAGTTTAATTCCACAAACTCTGTCTCTGCTGTCCTCGCATTGAGAGAACCAGCTGGATGCTCCATACGTGATACCCTGAGTTGATGTTCTGACTCTGTGGTAGGAACGTTAACTGGAGATGATATGTTATTTGCTCAGTAAGTAGGAAATTTATGGAAATATTTTGTAAATGTTACAGGAAGAATTGTGAAATCCCTGTAGCTTTCAAGACTAGGCAGCATTAATGAACTGGAACATGTGCTGCATAATTTATGGTAGAAAAGAATTTGCTGATCAGGATTCTATTTAGTTCTGAGAAAACTAAACTAGAAGTTATGTTTGATTACAAATCTGCCTGTAATGGAGCAAAAGACCCTGAAGATGGGGTATACATATTCATTTGGAGTGGAATGCTGTGAATCATGGCTAGGTTTGTGTGGCAACAGTCATGACCTACTGAAATCCATGGGATCTGGCTTGTATTATAACTACTGTGGAACCTTCCCTGGGCATATCTGTCTGCAGGTGCACTATAACTCCTGTCCAGCTATTAAAGCATTTGCCAGAAGAAATAGGTGTGCCTGACAAGCTCTCTTACTAAGGTTGTTTTATATCTTGCTCTTCTACCTTTTTTTCCATTACTAATATATGCTGTAATCCCAGAGGAGCACAGGCTTTGTGGCAGGTCATGCATGGAGATAATGCCATTGTATAACGAGTTCTTGTTCCATTGATGCTCTTCAACCAAGCTCTTGAAAAGTCATTCAGTATTGACTGAAAGCTGCAGAAAGGAAAGGTTCGTGCCCTGGAGCTCCAAGGAGGCTGTGAAAAATGTACAAATTTATCCCCTTTTTCAGTTAATCAATTAAAGTCACAATGCTTAAAAGTAAACTGTGAAACTTTGCTACTGCTGCTGCAAGCTGTTGAAACAAAACCTAGGTGCTGTCTCTCTCTTGTTTTAGCTCTCAAAATTGAAGATGGTGAATTGTTTACTGTGCAAGATAGATGCATGGGAGGATGACATGAATAAAATTACAGTTACAAATTAAGCTTCTGCTGTTGTTCTTGTAACATAGGAGCATGGGGACATTCCATGAAAAGGAAAGTGAAATGAGAGTAGCATGAAGTCTTTCCTTTAAAGGAAGAAACTTGTTTTCCCCTTAGTCTTTTGGTCCATCTTTTGCTTTAGTCTCTAGACTTTTGCCAAGACTGCTTTGCTTATCAGACTTTCTGACATAATGGATAATTAGACTGCAAAACTTACTGCCATAGGAAGTAATTGGGGCAAAATGAGGCCGCTCACCCTAACAGGGTTCAAAGAAAGACTGGGCATCTTTGTGGACCATAAAACTATGTACAGTTAACGTAAACAAAGTGTCGTGGAAGGAAGAGACTTCCTGCATTGGACTTTTAAGCTGAGCTCTGACTTTAGACACTGAGACGAATAACTCATGGCAACTGGCAGTTCTACATCTGGTCTGTTAGGGATTTTATATCTTCATCTGTAGTGTAGTATTGGCAGCAGCTAAAGACAATACTGTCCTACAGGATACACTGTAGTTTAATCTATTCCATTTTTTCCAAATTTTTAAGGTGACTGATTTCATACATGCAAGTTTGTTTATCAGGGCTTGTTCCTGGAGTAGCACTAAGATTATGCTTCAAGATGAGTAGCTTTCTGGGGGTGAATGAAAGCAGCAGAGTACCTTGAGTTTATTCTGCTTTTTTGTTGTTGTTGCAATTTTTGTGTATTTATTTTCTTTTTGCGGCTAAACTAAAAAAAACCAAGACCTTATTCAGTTGCTTAATGAACAAAACCTTCATATGCTGATCATTATTTCAGCACAGATGTCTGTAACTCAGATTCTGTGAATCTGCCCATGCAGCTCTGTTCTTGAATTGCTGAGAACAACTGTGTGGGTGGATGTAGAACATGAAATTGTCATGTGCACTTATGTTTTGTTTATGCAGTACTCTTAAAAAGAGTACTAGATTGGATTTGCTTAATATTTGCTTTGTGTGTCTCTGTGTGTATATATAATACATACAAATCCCCAAACTAGAAGATGATCACCAAGCATAAGCTCTGTTAATGCAGGAGTCTGTGACGTTGTAAACGTGTTCCATTGGAATTATGTTATCAACTGAAAGAAATAAATTAAGTCTATGCACAGAATAAGGTGGTAGTTATTTCTAAGACCTGTATCTAAATTTGTTGGTGGATTATTGCCCATGTGTACTGAATACTGCACAGATTACTCTTGGAAATAGACTACTGTTGTCAACTAAGAGATTTCTCTTTACTTAATAAAAATAATTTTTCATTTTAAAACTGTTCATGCAGTTACAATATTAATATAACCAAAGTTTTTACTATGTTATCTTTCTCATAACAAAATTCTTGCTTTTTTTTCTGAGGGAGACGGGATTAGAGGCAGCCATTTATATCTTTTCTGTGAATTTAGAAATAATTCCATATTTAATTTCTGTTTCATGGGCACTTTTTTGTCTTCACATAAGGCTTCTACATATGAAATATTTTATAGCAATAGTTACTTAATAGCAATAGCAATTTTGGCAGTAAGGGCATTGTGTTGACTGTAGTAGATAGGGATCAGGAATATTTTTAAAGGTGTTGAATTTTATTTGGGGGTATCTACCTCTTGTTAGACACGTATAGTATTCTTTCCAGGTTCTCAGGCAGAACTTGTCTGAGAAAGTAAATTAAGGAATGGAAAACTTGATGATATAATTACTGTAAAGCCTAATGATTGCATAATCTTTCTGGGGCATTAAGTTATGCTTTTTATAGACCATTTCTCTGTAGTAACATGTTACCTGTATAAAAGCAGAATGCAAATTGTGAAAGCAATTGTTTATTCCAGGGTAGCAATGAATTATTCTTTTATCCTCTAGTCTCCAGGTGTGAAAAGCATTATAGGAACCTACAGTAAGTATTGCTTTCACTACTTTTCAGCTTTGTTGTCTTTGCTTTTTCTCCCCCCCTTTATTTTCAGAATTGCAGAAGTGCAGGTAAGTTTTTCATCTGATTAGGACATCAATGTTGCCTGTCAGTAAAATAATAATTACCTAAAAGCCCTATTTATTCTACTTTTGAGAAAGTAATTTTGAAATCCCCAGGCCCTATCTCTGTGGCTTATAACACTTCCCACTTTTGAAATGATGTACTGGAAGTTTGGATACTTTGCCTCTTGCTGCTGACTTTGATAGGGACAACCATAGCTCAAAGTTTTTCTCTTTGTGCTTTCTGCTGTCATGTTTTTTTCCCTTACAACCAGAAGGGAAATCTCACAATGGCAGTACCTTATTCTTCCTAAACTTTTCCTTTAAACATTATACAGGTAGTGAAATAGGTTCCCAAACTAAGTGAGCAGTATCTCTGGACGTCGAGAGGTATCTGCAAGGTTTTCTGTTTTCTCACTGCTGCCAAAGTCTTCCTTCTCCCTCCCTAGGCCATAAGTGTTGCTCTCTCAAGCAGTCAACAGTCCACAGCAGAAGTTTATTTTTCTTAGATATGTTGTAGGTACCGGGAAGATGATACATTGTCCTTGTATTTCATTTCTTCTTGTCAGCTTTTTCATGTGCAAATCCACAGACTGTAGTCCAGAGACAACCACATTCTTAGTGCAGTATTGTAACAAACTTCCCTGAATAAAGCAAAGTCTATAGGCCAAAAAACCCTCCGCTGCACACGTGTTAGAGGAAATGTTCTGTACATTTGTATAGTATGAAGCAGATAGACAGTAGGGTGTTGTGACGGACTGAGGAAAGATCCCATGCACTGTTTCTCACTAAAATACAATTGTCTTGAAAATGCACAGAGCAATTTATGTCAGGTGGCTTGACTTGAATACCTAAGTCTTTTGCTTTCTTGGTCCAGCACCTACTCGTTAGTCACTTATACTTAATTTTAGTTATTATCAGTCGTGTTTCAGAACATTCTATACAGCTATGTTTTGGTTTAATTTA
>NW_009646631.1:3175143-3197079 GCF_000708025.1 Charadrius vociferus
GAGAAGGCAGTAATCAATGAACATGTAGGATTGCCAACACCATCAGTTCAAAAACTGCGAGCTTGGGTTTAAAAATTTGTTAGTTTGTTCATGTTTTAGGACATGATCATGTTTTAGCATGCGATCATGTTTTACGACTTCTGGCTTATGTCTCAGGATATAAGGAACGTGAATAGATGAAAGCCTCATTTCACATGATGAGTTTTTATAATGACTGTCATGGGTAATAAATTTCAAAAGTTGGCAACTTCTGTGTTGTAATTTCCTGAAGAAGGTATAAACTGTTCCACCCTTAACATAGCGCAAAACGACCTATAGGTACATGCTGAGGCAATCCTGGTTGATAGAGTGTGTTGAATCCATGCTGTTCAGGACAAAGAAACAAGAATAACAGCAATTCTTCCACCAGAGCATCACTGTTTGCTAATAATTCTTAAGGTGGTGCCATCAAGTAGCGGTACTTTACATCTCTTTACATCTAAGCATCCTTGTGAGAGCACTAGACATGTCTTGTAAAATTTTTGGTTGTGTTTTATCTAAGGATATGTCTAGGATGTAGAGCCAAAGAGTCATCTTCCAGTTTGCTCCTGGGCACAGTTTTTCATGGGAAGGAAACTACTGCAGCTTTTGGCTGAGTCTCTAGACTGTGTGAATAGGAAAACAGAACCATGCATTGTGCCATGGCCACTCAGCCAAGATGTAGTTTAAGAAAAGCCTGGACTTGCAGCTCCAGTGAAACGTGTGCAGTTCTTTGGATCCACAAAGGTTGAAATAACAGGTCTCCAGTATGTTACAGAGGAGAAACTGAAATAAAAGGAGCAAGAAGAAAACTTTCCTCCAGATGTACTCAACTGGAAAGCTTTTAATCAGAAATACGCTTTTGAAGTGAACGTCTGAGTTATACCTGTGCTTTGATTTGCATCACTGAGCAGGCTTGGCGATCACAGATGGGATCTCTTTTTGGATGAAGCTGGACTTCCTGGTTGACTGTAAAATGCACTTAAGGCACACACCTAATGTGCTCGAGTTGCTGAAGAGCATTCAGACAATAGGACCAGACTAGAACTAGTCTGAAGTAACCCCTGCTGAAATGTGTATGGTGTGGGTGTCAGGTCCTCAGCATCAGCTGTTTTATTCTGTACGTCACTCCTCTTGTCTCCACTGCTTCCTACAGTAGGTGCAACCAGGTAAGTTGTGGAAGATGGGATGTGACGATGGATTTTCTAGATTCTAATGCCTGCCTAGAATCCCATTCACAGCTACGACCTCTAAGCTCTTCTTCCAAGTACTGCCATGGGATAAAACCATTCAGAGCTGGCTGAACTATCACCATACTCGGACAGAAGGTCCAGCTTTGCTCAAATTACTTGTCAGCAGGCTGTACTCTAAGGGGTTTCTATTTGACTGATTAAAAAAAAAGGGGGGGGGGGAATAAAGGCATACTTAAATTTAGTGATACTAATGTCAACTGTCTGGTTACTAGAAAAATCTTTCTCATAGGAAAAAATTCTTGTTTTATGAATCATTTAGCACATCAGAGGTAACATAACAAAAATAGATTGCTGCCATGAGATCAGTGTCTCCTGCATTAAAAATAATGCATAGTTTTGACTACATTTATTTTTGAGGATTGTATTCTGCCAGCAGCAGGAACCATTACCCTGTGATACCTTTACAACTGACAGTCTCCTAATTATCTTTCCTGCAGCATCCGGTAGTCTCACTGACATTCTATAAGCGTATAACTATTATGGTTTAGTCTCTTCATATGGTAGTGTAACTTGGATCTCTTTCAGGAAGTCTTGTGGGTTTTTTGATGCATTTCCCCTTTGTGTTGCCACATTATAAATGATGTGTTTTTTCCTTTTAAAATATTCTGTCAGCTGTTGAATACCTGTCTGTGCTTTCTTATTACCATCAGAACAGGGACATTGTAAAACTGGGAGTACAAGCAGATGAAAGAACTATCTACCTCCTTATCACAGCATTTCCCTGCACAGGAGAAAGAAGTTCAGAAGATTAGGTAAGAGTGTGGGAGAACACTGATAAAGTCCGGAGTGAGGGGAAGAGGGAAGCTCAGTGGCAGCTCTGCAGAAAAGAGGACTGAAGTGTGCTGGAGTGAGTAGAGTAACAGCAGGGAAAACTGAAAGGAACTGTTCCTGAGCCAAGTCCTTGCACACATTAAAGGGTTGGGTAGTTGCAGAAATAGGGAGCCCTCCAAGTAAATGCTGCCTGCAACATCTGCCTCTGCATTGTGCAGGAACTTTTCTTTGGCAGAGCATACACAGCCTTGCAGAGCCTATAGTTAGATTAAGGTTCTTCCTACTGCGCTTTGCATCTCTATTTATAGTTTTCTCCCAAGCAAGAGATGACCCATGTGAGTTCAGGTATGTGTACGTGGATGGAAGCAGGGTGATTCAGTTGCTGACCACACTTGACATCTGAGTAAAAATCTTTGTTGAGAAACCTGTCTTTTGACAACATCCTCCCTCCTAAAGATTTTTCACAGTAAATTTTGCTGAACTGTATCTGGCACCCATGTCTTGCGTAGGTTCTGCGATGCCAATTGCTAACGTAGAGTTTCATTTGGCTCAATGTATAGGAGCCTGGGCTTTTTTAATGGGAAAATCTGAGGTCTGTTTTCCCAGGGAGTATCAGAGTTTGCAGTACCATGGGTGGTGCAGGCATGTTAAATTAAGAGTGCTATATCCTATTCTGCAGCCTGAGGGAACTGAAAAGGGGTGGTGAGGAGGTGTGGAAACAGAGATTTGGCACCGTGATTTTACTTGCTTTTCACTTTGCGTGCTCTTGATTGTTTCCCCTCCCCAATATAGTTCTTGTTTTAGATTTTGCAGCGGGGAGCTGATGTGATTATGGTTTCCTGAAGGACTCCCCATCTCCTTTAGACTACAGTATTTGTTGCTTACTGTTCAAAGGCAGAACGGAAACGTTTCTATGCATCCTCAGAATTGCTGGAGGCACCACTTTGATCCTATTAAATTGCTTGTCCCAGATCCAGTTGCCACCAAACAGGCGGTAGTGGATTAATGTAATTTGAACCTACAAACTCAAGCTGCTTCGCACTGGCTAGACACTTGCCTTATAGTGTAGAGATTACACTAAAATAATGGGAACCAAATTACTCCAAGTTTTTTCTTTGCTTCACTAGGTTATTGAGTTATAGCATCATGTTTGTAGTGCTTCAGGGAGAAATAAATTAGAGATCTACACGCTTGCCTTACAGGAAAGTTTTATGGGTAGAGACAAGGGAAGCATTCTCCAAGTGCTCTTAATAAGATTTTACTTAAGGTCCCATATATTTTCAATGTAATCTAAGAGCCGACTTTGATTCACACATAAACCAATTTGAACTTTGGAGCAATACCTATGTGTGTTCCTTTTTGTTCCTTTTTGGGTGATTGCAGGCTTAAAGCTTAAACAACTTTTGTAAAGCTGGTTACAAAAAAAAAATCATAAAATATGATTTGCACACTTGATAGATGAGGAGGAAATAAAAGACCTAGTAGAGAGTTTAGGGATTATTTATGAGTACTGGTAAATAACCGCAGGTTTCTACAGTGGACTTACCCAATTTTCCCTCTGAACTGTAGCATTCAAGCTGAACATCTTTTGATTCAGGAGAACTGTATCTCTCCTTTGAGCAGTGAAAAGGCCTAATCAAGTACTGTAGTGCTTATCTTCTTGCTCTAGTCTCCAAGACAATTTATGGTGCTTTAGCTGAGCTTTTGTTTCATACGCTTTTTTAAAGTAAAGTGGTAAGTATTGTTTTTAGTATATCCTGCTTTAAAAAAAGTAGGAGAAGACAGATAAAGAAGTGACTTGGGAGCCCAAGTTATAGAGTTGAACACAGCAGCATTTGTTGCATACGTTATAGGTAGCCTTGGAGCATGAGCAGTTGGCTGACATGGGGCTGACCACAACTTTAGCCTGCGTAAGCAGCAAAAGATTGTGATTTCATGTACTAGCTATTATGATTAAAGATTAGGGTAGGGACCCACCGTGCCCAGATGGCACACTTTCATGGAAGTATCCGGTGGTTATTTCTGAAAGGAAAGGATGTGACTTTTGGGGATGTTATAAGTCAAAGCCCTCTGTTTGCTTTAGTGTGTATTTTGAGTTGCAGCCTGCAGAATCCAGTCCCTGGATCCTCTTACTGTGGATGCCTTATGCTTTTTGGTAGTCATTAGCGCTCAACAGAAAGGGAAGCAACTGTTGACTGGCATGAGATGGTGCCAGATTCTCTTTCATTCTTCTGATCTGAGAGACTGCGTCTGCAAGCAGACACATTCAGGAAACATTTAGAGGGAAGTAGTAAATGACAAATGTTGGCACTACAAGTTGTTGTCACAGTGTGTAACCCAAAGGAATGGGTGAAAGCTTTTCTTTTTAGCAAAGTAGGCACGTATCAGTTGGGTTACACTTACCAGGGATGAGTGGACTGGGGAACTGCTTTTTAGAACAGTTCCTCGAGGGGCAAGATGCTCAATTGATATAAGCATGTACCTATAGAAATGACAGTAGGACAGAAAACAATGGGCAGGGTGGGATGGCAGACAGTGGGCTAGCACTGCGATTTCAGAAATATTTGGTGCCAGCGCAGAAGCCTGCCAGTGTGCGTAGTGGCAGAAAGAAAATGGGGCAGCTAGAAAAGGGATAAAAACCAAAGAGGAAAGGAGCTGGATGGAAAAAGTCTGGCAAAGGAAGCAAGCAGAGATGTGTTTTCAGGGAGGGTGTGGCAGGACAGCAGCACTGATGGGGAAGAGGGCTGAAAAGCGCAGCAAAGTCCTATTGTGTACTCTATTATATGCTGGTGGAAGTGGACCAGCCAGTGGAAATGTACTGTCCAAGTTTGGCCAGTCTACTTTACAGTTTCTTGGTAGAAACAGCAATTTAGAGTAATCAACCAAAAAGTAAAGAAGTACAAATCTGTAACTCCGACATCTCATTGGCAATTCAGCTGTCAGGTCCACTCATGTTGGCAGGAGTAGGTGGCCAAAGGCAGATAGGTGATCTTTACTGCAGAGTTGAGAGTGGATTTGAATGGGCTGCAGGATGCGAGGTGCCGGGATAAGACTGTAGATGACGGGTGGGATGCGGATGATTTAGGCTATTTTGTATTGCTTTGTAAAAGCTTTGCTTTGCATGACTGTTTCTTCCCATTATATATGACATTTACTGTGGGGGAGGAGAGAGCTTCTTATCCTACACTGAAACAGAGAAATGTATGGATATTTATTCTCAGCTATCTAACCTGGCGTTGAACTGCATTTGAAATCTGAATGGGACAGTCTGTATGAAGAGAAGCCAGAGGTACCAGCAGCCTCAGTCCCTGGATGTTAATGTTTGACCTTAATGCTCCTTGAGTGAGGATCCGGTGAAAGGAGAAAGAGAAAGGTCTAAGAAAATGAGACGGAGATGCTGAAGATGGAGTCTGCTGCACAGAGGGAAGCAGAGGAGCTTCTTGGTCCCTGGTCTTGTGTTGAAGGTAACCTGGCATTTACATCCAAGACTTTGTCTTCCATAATGCAGATGTCAAACAGGTTTTCTAAAACAAAGCAAAATTCATCTTAGCTAGCTTTTACTCACCGCTGGTTGCCTGACTCCCTTGAAGAAGCTTTTTCTTTTCAGACATATCTAGGTTTTAAGGCTCTTGTGTCAATCAAGACCAAAAGCTGCTGTGACCTATAGGTCTAGTTTATACCAAAGGACCCAACAGGTGCAGCCTGAAAACACTGCTCCCAAAGGCAGGGATACTCAAGGAATCCATATAAATGTGAGGGCTATAAGCAAGAATCTCTGGCAGGAATACACACTTCTGGATTTGTATTTACTTATTTTTTTTATTGAAGTAATTTTGTTACTGATGCTTCTCCTTTCAGTGGGCCTCTGCATGACTATACATAGTGAATACATTGTTGGGATTGTTTTTCTCATTTACTTTTATATGGCATCTGTATAATAGCATTCTTATATAGCATCAAGGATTCAAGATGCCATTCTCATAAATGGCCCCAATTTTACTCATTCATAGCATCCCATCAAATGACATCAAGTTCAAATATTAAACCCTAACAACAAAAGTCATGGTTAGAGACTGCACTCTCTTGACACAGCCAGTACAGCTGACAAGGCCTTTAGCAATGTAGAAAAGACTGTCTTTTAAGTGCTGCATTCTCTGGGAGTCTCTCTAAATTGAAGAAAAAAAATAAATTGTATTTGAACACTTAGTACTTAAAAGTATATCAGACTCCATATATAAGCTACACTCATGCTACAGAGCAATGCGATGTTGTTTGCCTGCACTGTTGTCTGCACACAGCTTTTGATTTGTGTTTCAGTCTTGGATTATATGGATTTTGGGAGCAGCACTGTAATTTTGATCTGTGGCTGTAGAGCATGTAGTACAACAGAAGCCTGGTCCTCACTATAGTTCCTAGTTGCTACTTGGATATTGGTAAAAGAACAGTGAAAAGAAATATAAAAGTTGAAGTGGAGGATTTCTGGGGTACAAGGGAAAGAATTCCAATTTTGAAATTCTAGATTTCAGAGATTTTAATTAACCTCTTTACTGTTTTATTTTTAAAATTCTTATAGCAAACAAATGTATAGAATGTTCCCAAGACAGCAAGAATCAATCTTATTTTTGGGGGTTCTGTATGTTTACAGTTGCATCTTAGATTGCTAGGAGGGAAAAGTGCTGAGCATATCTGTAAACTAATAACAGAGTTAAAATATTTAAAAACCCTTCTCCTTCCAAAGTGTTTTAGAAGTTTGTTTAGAAAAATGCTTCTAAAATATATGACTATGTGGACAGCTGCTTAATTTCTTCACTGTTTGATTTTATGTAAAACTTTTAAAACTAATAAATAAAAAATGAGAAGTAAAAAAGCTCATGATTTCTAAACGAAGTCTGTTCATTTTCATAATAATGCAGTGGGCTGGTGCCAGAATAGTTCATAATTCAGTGATCTCTTAAAATATTCAAACTTTTTTTAAGACAACTTTAGTTGTGATTATTTTTGGAAGTACTTTTGAAATGTCTGCATTTAAAGAATCACCAGAGTGTCTTAAATTCGTTCACAATAATGCAAGCATTGCACTGGTGAAACTTCTGGTTGTTTTGAAATTCCAGAATGAACACCATGTTGATGGTTTGTTGTTTTGTTTTTTTAAATATAAATACATTTCGGTGAACTTGAAGCCAAATTCAAGCCATTTTTCCAGATCTGTTCTTATAAATAATCCCTGAGGAATCATGCTTGTGTTACATGGCTGCTCTTTCATTTTGTTTTGACAGTTCTGTTGTCCATAATTATAATAGATATTCAGTTGCTGAAGAATAACTCTGTGTAGGTTTATTTTTTGGCTCAGACTAACTTCTACATCAAATATTCAAATTTTCTATTGAGTAAAACTCCTAGGTTCTAAATGGCAGACTACTTAGTAGCCAAGAATTGTTAAAGGAAAGAAGTTTTTGCCTAGGTACAATACCAATATGAATAGCTACACAACTCATTTGTTAAAAAGAACGTATTTTATAAAGACTTGGGTTTTGACCCCTAGTCCATGAAATATAGCAACAAGACCAGCAAATTTTATTATGTGATTTATGCATCTAATTCTGTACTCACATCAAAAAACATTTATTACCTTTTCAAATTATAGTATACATTTTTCTTTACAGATAAGCAAACAATATATAAAATTAGCATTCTATAAAATTATAAACCTTTGCATTTGTAAAGAATAAAGGAGCCTAAAATGTGTAGTTGCAAACATTCACATTTTATTAATTTGACCAAGGATTTATATTCTTCTTCTTCTCCTGTGGCTCTTAAAATTCCTTGTCAAGCGGATTGTCAGTCTTGGATGCTCGCTGTGCAGCTGCCTTGATGCTTAACCTATTCTGTCATCTGCAAAAGATACTCCCCGCTTTGTGTTGCACTTCACAGGCCATACGTCATACTAGTTTTTCACTATGAAACCAGCATTTTGTTCTTTATTCCCTATGGAGCAGCTCTTCGGCTAGTGTAAACAGCTCTAGCAAAGCTGGAAGACCTTTCTCACTAAGTTTACTTATTTTAAACAGGGATCTGTTTTATGTAGCAAGTTTAACTAGCATCACATATACTAACCTGCATGTTTGCTTTTACAAACAAAAACCAGAAAATGAGAGTCAATTTCCTTTTCTGAAATCATAGTGAGAATTTTTTTATAAAGCAATATAATCTTTTTTGCTATGTATAGCTTATTTATTTTTCCAGCAAATGTCTCCTTAGAAGCTCATCTGAAAGGATAATTCTAAAATCTTCAAGGTACTTCAAATGATCCAACTTTAATCAGTAGTTTTATCCCGAACCTCTTAGGTCGGAGAAAATTCAGACCACACCAGACTTTGTTCGCTGTGCTGGTTCCCAGGAAACTGGCTGGTGTGGCTGCTGAATTTAGCTGGCTGGTGTGTGCATATGACCACTTCCTGGCAGACGTTCAGATCTGGTAAGATTTTTGTAGTTGTTACCCAGAGGGGAAGAGACAAGTGTTTTGAACCCATAAGGACTTCAGTTTTATTTTGGAAACATGAGGGTTGAACACTACAGAAGCTGAAGCCCGATTCCTTTATGGGCACAAATTGCATACACGATATGAAAACCCAGTACCTTTTCCTTTAAATATATGGGTATCAAGATATGAATCTTGCATTAACAGGATTTGCATCTTCCTCAAACTTGCTGCTATGTACACCAAGATAAGACATTGTACAGTAAGAATGAATATCACATATTTAAATGGCTGAACCCTATGCTGATAAAACTGTTTAAAATCATCAGTCAATCAAATTAATCTTTTTCTTTTTATTTGGTGGGTATTCATCACGACAATGCTGTTTCCAAACCTTACATCAAGGGAAATGATAATCCTCCATTCTTTGTGATTTGGGATGGTGCTTCATGTAGAACCATAGCAGGAAAATGTACCTTAGACAGCATTCCATTCCAGTGATTTCATTAATGATCAAATGCTTTTAAGCGGCACACAGTACCTTGAAGGATTGCAGCCAATATATAGTTCCCAACAGGTCAGTCCTAAGGACTGAACCAAGTATATAATGTATGAGTAACCTTTGTTGTCATCAAAACATACAATGGCAGTTCAAAACTCATTGGCATTTTTTTTAGTTTTAGATGAACAGAAAGTCTGGATCACAATTATATAAGCTGTCTTCATTTATCCTCCATTTTATTGTATTTGTATTTCATCTAATTTGTTCCCGCTGTGAATGTTTCAGATATTGAAAAGAGGTACTGCCCATGAAGTATTTTATTGTATAGGGTTCAAACTGGCAATCAGAAGCCAACTTGTCTTTGCAATGCTGTATTTTAAAATAGTGCGCAGGGCCCCACGTATGCATAAAACATGGTCTCAGGTAAACTTTTAGTAAAACAGTTTCGTCTGTTTAAAAATATGCTCATTTTTGACTACACATATAATTCTTTTTTTTTTTTTTAATTTTCACTAAAAAACCACTGGTCCATTGAAAATAAGATGCCTTGTGTTACTAGAAGTCAGGAACCCTATTTACTTACTATAAAATTCTGTTTTAAGGCTACCGTTGAGATCATGTTACTTCAACTTGGTTTCTAAGGAAACTAAAGTCTACACACTGATAACCATAGAACAATAAAAAAGTGAAAAAATAAAACTACCCCAGTATCTCTCCTTAGTGGGCCTATATAGAGAGCAGTTTCAAAATAATACTTTATTGTAACTCAAAAAATACATTAGGTTATTCTGTTCACATTTTGCCATATAAAAGGTGAACGTAAGCTGTTAAAAAAAAATAAATTACGACTTAAGATAATCTCTACAGACTTATTCCTTTACACGATTATTTTCATTAGATAATCTTTTTATACTGGGTAAGGATTCTTTAGCTGGAAATCACTTTATAAAGTTGTATAAAAACATTTTGTTTGTATACCACACATAGCCTGAATCTTTGAAACTTCCTCTCCTTAATTGGTTATCGAAAATGATTCATGTTACAAATTGGTATTCACAAGTTATTATGTGTAGTAATTTACATTTTTTTCCTTTGTACAGGCATCTAAAGTTTAGATTTATATGTAGTGCTGAAGTGCATTTCAGTCTTCAAATCAAGATTGCAACATACTTTAAAGTATATTCACATTCTGTATGGATTTCAAACTATTGTCATCGTGATGATGCTTTGGACATTTTGTGGGAGGAGGGTTGTATCACAGAGTATTGGTTTGGTTAAAGACAATACATGGACAAAAGACAAAGTAAGTTTTAAGGAGTTTTATGAAAAACAGTATTTTTCCCATGCATTAAAAACAGCATATGAAAATCTGTAGGGCTAAGTTCTTCTGTGGACTTTTTTAACCTATTTTTAATGGAAAAAAAAATGGAGCAGAATACAAAAAAAAAGCGATTTTCTCCTTGAAAATACTTTTGATACTGTCAAAATAAACTTTCATTAGAAGATGAAAATGTCATTTTCTTCAACAGCTGTGTTTGAATTAAAGTCTGAAATTTCAATTTTGTCAAGGAGGAAATTTTTTGTGAGGAGAAGAAAAAAATCATTTCGACTGACTATAATATATAATATATGCAGGATATATATAGGTACACATGCAGCAATACAGAGCCAGCATCTCTGCTGGTGTAAAACATCTATGTGTCTCTGAAGTCACAACTTGCCTAACTAACATCAGCTGTGAATCTCACCCAAGAAAGAAATTTTTGCTTATCTCATATTCACCTCTCTGTGGAATGCCGGAGCCGGTTTCTGAACGACATGATTCTGATCCAGAAGACATAAATATAGCAGTAGAGGAACTACAGAGCTAACCTGAACACCAGAATGCGTCGGTGGCAAGAAACAGAGGTATGGCTGTAACGTTACTTAATAATGTAGTCTTGAAAAACTATTGAAGGAAAAGTCAAGCTTGTCTGTAAGAAGGCTGCTAAAATTCTTTTCAGGTCTTCAGAAAAATTGTGTTTGCGATGTAATTCTTTAAGACTAGTAAAGACTAAGACCACGTAAAACGATAATGAATTCTTCAGGTCTCAGAGTAGAGCCTTCAATGCACTGGCTACTGACCAATGCGGTACTTTTATTTGAGTGAGCAATTCGAGAGATGTGTTTTCTAGGTGGTACTTGTTTTACTTCTAAAGCTTTTAACAAATATGTATATAAAAGATGCTTCTACAGCACAGTAATAGTAAATGCGATATTTTCAGGCAAGCACACCAAATTCAACTATGCTGATGACTCTGAACTTCCATGTTAATAAGAAAGCTCCTTGTTGATGTTTATTGGTACCTGAATTTGTAAAGCTGTACCTTAATGTGTTTTAGTATCTAACTGCACATATCTATTTCACAGCCTTTCAGAATTATACTGAACGATTCTATTAAGCAGCACTACACAAGAAATGTAGTTAACAGTATTTCAGAACCTAACTTGATTCACTTTAATTTTCTAGTTACATTGAAGAATATACCATTTTGCCAAGTGCAACTCACACTTCCATATTTTACTTTCTTTGGTATGCTCTGTTGTTTTTAAAACTTCCATTAAAGTAAAGCGTGTCCTTCAGTAAGGATTGCAGAATTTGAAGATGATGAAGAGCCTCATCTGACAGGGACCAGCTACTCTAGTTTTCCAGTGCTTTCTCCAGACTATTTCAAGTGATGGAATCTTATAATTTGTCTTGGAGAACTTTCACTATGACACATGTGTTTAATTAAATGGAGGGGGGAGGGGAATCTATGCTTATGAGTATGTAACTTCAGGTGGATGGAGTTGAACTGAATGTACATAAAATTTGGATAGCTCCCCCACTAAGTACCAGAAAATATATTTATCAATGCCTGATTTCTTATGCTGATCTTTACAAAGTACAACACTTGCTTTTACTAACGATTTGGTTCTAGAGAGGTTAATTGTGGCTAAGGAAGTCCTTGCTGCAACATTCAGGGGTGCACTTCTTGCACTTCTTTGAATTACCAAATTCAGAGCAACGCCACCGACTTCACTGGTTTTACAGAAGATTTGTGTGCTTCATCAAAGATAGAATCAGGCCTCAAGATTTTTTGCCCTGCAGACCTATATTCTTCATCTTTCCTGCGTTACAGAACAGCTCTACTCTGTTGCAAAGCTCAACAGTAGCAGCGATTCTCTCCTTCAGTATCTAATTTGATGATCTGAGTTAAAAGCGGAGATACTTCAGGCAAGAAGTTATCAATGCCTCTACAGAGCATTTAGATATAGAAATCTTTGAAAAACTTGTGCTACACGTTGCTTAGAATGGTATAGGATGTAATTACGGGAAGGACAGATCTCAGCGTTAAGCCCATTTTTTGTTCTGCCTTTGTGTGGAAAGGCAAACTGAAGACCAAACTAGTCTGGCTGAGGACTTCTCAGTCCTCTTTTGTTAATTTTGTTCTCTCAAATTTGAAACTCCCTGCAAGATGCCCAAGGCAGATGGCCATCCTTCCTGTCTGAATGGTGGCGGGCTTTCTCCAGGCTGGCGAGAATGTTGTTCCATAGGACCATCCAGTCAAGGAGGACATGCGAAGGGACCTTCCACCATTCTCTTCTAAGACAAAGCTCAGCAACTAACAACACGATGCAAGTTTGGTCAATTTAAGAATTCAGCAGAGAGGCTCCTACTGTACCTAGCGGATCGGAACTTGAGCTCATGGTAACATTGCACAAAGCTGTGATAAATGAAAGTGATCGGCAAGGCTAATAAAACGATGCCACTAACCACACAAATTCCTCCAAGAATCCTTCCTGGTACAGTGATGGGACACATGTCACCGTAACCAACCGTGGTCATTGAGATGATCACCCACCAACAAGCAGCAGGCATGCTGGCATAATCCTTATTCTTTGTTCCTAAGTCCAGCCCATTTTCGAGAAGCTGGGAAAGTGCACTGAAAATTGCCATAGCAACACAGATAAAGACAAGTAGCATCACCATCTCTCTGTAACAACGCTTCAGAGTCAGACCAAGTGTTTGAAGGCCAATGAAATGACGAGCCAGTTTAATCACCCAAAAAATCCTCATCATTCTTAAGACCCTCAAGGTGACTCCGGCCCTCTGAAGCTGTGAATTTTCCCCTGTGAAAACTGTCATTAGAACAGAGATGTAGTAAGGAGTAATTGCCAGTAAATCAATGATGTTGAGAGGTCTTCTGACAAACTCACACTTGTTTTTGGAGACGATGAACCTCACAATGCACTCTGCAGTGAACCAGCCTATGCAGATGGCTTCAATTATCCTGTCAAAAGAAACAAAGTAGAGTATTTATGTTCTGTGCAAAATCTTTAGTTGATGTTTGGATTGTTCACAGATATTACCAAACTGACACTCAGAGCTTCACAAACGACAAACAGAAAGCCACGCTATTCTTATCCTACACATGTAGCACCAGATTTCAGCAATTAACCTGAGGATCTAGTGAGGATTTTAAACTCATCATTCCTAAGAACTTACTCATTGATCATTTTCTTTGAATTCTAGATTGCTACTGGTCCTATGCTACTGATGCCAATATGTAACATTATCTAGAACGCTTTTTTTTGGGGGGGGGGGTTGGTTGGTTGGTTGGGTTTTCGAGGATTTTGTTCATATTTTCGTTTGTTTTAAATCTGTGAGGCCTGATCCACTTGAGAATGCAAAGGACTGTGGATCAGTGAACTGGCTAGTTAGGAACAGCAATGTATAGAACCAGACTGCTAAACTAAAATGGAAGTGAAGATGGAGCAGGCAGAAATGAGCTTTTGCATTGGATAGTTCATGCAAACTGACTCTTCAGGAACCAACCTAAACCAGTCTGTCTGATCTGCATCCCAAACAGGGGCTTACCTAGAAATATATTCAGAACTTTATAGGTACTGCCACTAAGTACAGATGGTATTATATTTTTCATCATTGTGTATATCAAGTAATAAGCTTGTGTCCTCCCATTTACCACTGGGCTCTGCATTACTGGATTTTTTATTTTGTTTTCAACATAACTCCATCTAAACTGTGGTGCAGCAAAAATGTCAAGGTAACCAAAGTTGTAGGCAAGATCATCTTCTTGCCAAATACAAATAATGGCCTTAAGAAAAGAAATCCTGGAAAGTGATTTCAGTATGTTCTTGAATATTTTCAAGTCCCAGTTCAGTGAATGAGACTTGAGAATATCTCAACTTGAAACCAGTGGAACGTAGAAACAGAAGATGAAAATGTTACTCTTGAGATTATTTAATAACTGTTGTGCATGTAGTCCCAAATCTCCCATCTGAAAATAACCCTTTTCTTAAGAATTCAGACTGTGCTCACCTGTTTAATACAGGAGGGAATGGGAGCTAATCTTTCCCTCTTTCCTTTGTTTCTCTTTTTTCACCAACAGTTTGAGCAAAGAAAAAGCCAATCACCAATGCTTTCTCGTACCAAGAGGTCTGAAACCAAACTGATGTGAGATTGGGGATTTGAGACTACTACATACAACCAGAGCTGCTTTTTGCTGCTGCAGGGATCCTAACAAGGTAGTGTCTGTAAAAACGTAATGATTAGCAAGTAATAATCCGACTGTCATTTCAAACTTAAAGTTTTGCTTCCCTAATGCATCTGCATAATTATTTACCAGTTCTGAAATCTATTGTTATTAGGACAATGGCCTGTTAGAAAGACAATATTCTTCTGTAACTGCTGTAATTATACTAATAGGCTCTATAACTTTCATAAAAGTTTCATACACTAAACTTTTATTTTTTATTATTCATTTCATTTTATTCATTCCTTCATTCATTTTAGTTTTACACTAAAAAATGGAGGTCAGTTGATGTAATGTCGTAATTCCAGCCACAGCAAATCTAAATGAACATAAATTAATTACTTAAAAGAAATAGTTATTTACATAAAACCAGACCTTGTTTTTCTTGTTTCTGTAAACAAGTGGCCTTTCTTCATAAAGGGCTTATAAAACACTTGTTCATGTTAGCACTTTTTGATGGAAAGACCTGTGAATTTCAAAAATAGCTTGCTCTTAAGAATTATGTGCGCTCTTAAAAAGTAAGCTTTTGAAAATACTAATGCTTCTTTTAATGACAGCGAATAATAACTACCTCAGGTGCTGATTTAATTTCTTTTTTAAAAATGCCCAGATCATAATGTCTTCTAAACAATAGTCATGTACAGAATATGTGAAAATGACTGTATGAATGTGGATTACCATTCCTTTATGTTGGAAAAAAATAAAGCAAAAAATATTAATGGGTAAGTTCTCTTAAATCCTTTTTACACATGATGAGGAAATACCTAAGACTTTCCCTAGTAAAATCAATCAATCAGCAAGATCATGGTAATGGACACACTGATAAAAGTCTGAATGTACTTACACGTTGGCTAGTTGAGATCTCATGTAATGATTAACAGGAAAATTGTATCTGGATAGAAAGTTGCAGCCAGGAATATTCAACAAGTCCACCAGACATTTTATGAGATTTCTCTGGTAGTGCTGCCTGTATCCTATGACTTGGAGCATTTAAATGAAAAAGCAATTCATAATTTTACAACTTATAGCTTTTTCACTGGGTATTTCCTCCTGATGCCCTGATAATGTTGAAAATGTGATTCCTCCAGTTTGTCACAAATGAGGCAGGTTATCTCTGAGTCGAGCTTTAGGGAAGGTAGGTCCTGATCGTTGTGATTCACTAGAATTTTTCTTTATGGAATCTGCATTGATGCAGTGGTTCCGTATAACTTTGGGGAATAGTTGTGCAAGTAAAAATCCATGAAATTTGATCAATCCATTGTTT
The DNA here is from genome assembly GCF_000708025.1 of Charadrius vociferus. Lineage (NCBI taxonomy): Eukaryota > Metazoa > Chordata > Aves > Charadriiformes > Charadriidae > Charadrius > Charadrius vociferus. Next base: position 3,191,006 of record NW_009646631.1, read on the forward strand.
TACTCTGGCAGTTCCTAGCACAAGAGATACTGTAAATCAGTTATACTTCAGTAGGAAGGACTGAAGAAGCCTTTTATTGTAGAACGGACTTGCAGAGAGCTAAGGAACATCACTGATGCAAAAAAGACAAAGCAAGATCAAGACGGGGAGAGGCATAACTGCCACTCCATTACATATTGCACTTCCATTTCTCCATTCTACATCTATCCCTCTTTCTTATCAATTATATGCATCCTGGCTAGGGAGAAAATAACAAAGATGGGTGCCCCTTATTTTCAGTCCTGGTAAATCATGTAAAAGTATGTGCTTTGGTGAGAAGAACTAGAAACCTCTGGCCCGTTGGGAAATCTGGAGTGCTACATACTAGGTTTCCACTTTCAGATCAAGGCTCCCTCTCCTTGTAGAGATTTATCTTTATAGCTAACCTTGTTAATGGATAAATAACATATAATAAGGAAAGCAAATTTAACAGTTAGTCCTCAAGAGAACTTAACTGAGTATGAAGTTAAAGCCAAATAAAATGCATGCAACTGGAAGACTAAAGTTACTGTATCTTCTGTAACCAATTCTTAAAATATTTGCTGCATATTCACAGGACAGACTGCCTTTTATTGCCTATTCCTGGAATAATGCTGTATTAAACTATATAACTATATAATTAAATCATGAGCTTTATTTGGTAAAATGTAGTACGCCTTTTATAAAACTCCATCAGTTTTTGGTTGGGTTTTTTTCCCCATCAGTTCAGTTTTTAAATAGCTGGTATTCAAGAAGGAGAGGGAAAATTAAAAACAAACTCATGAGGTGTTTCCTTGAAGATTCCCCACAAAATTTATACATAATCAGAGAAAATAGTAAGTCCTAATTTTTATTCAGTTACAGGTTATTTCTGCTCAAACTTACTGTTCATTGTCCCAGACCTAAGCACATGAAAGAGAGTTTTTCTCCTAAAATTTTAAGCCTCTTGGTACTTAAGTCTTTCAAGATTGCTCTAATGAGTCTTTTGTCCATAAACAGAAAATCAAGCCTTTGTGAGCCTCATTTCTACTGTAATCCCATCACTGTTCAATTTGCTGTTCCATCTGATAACTTCCTTTCAGAATAAGCTATTTTAAGTACAAGAGTTTAAACCACTTCAGAAACTATTTTTTCAATCACTAACAAGGCTAGTTTGTTATTACTAAAAAAAAAAATCATATTGTGAATGTCTTAGAATATTTCAATTTAGCATTATTCTTTGCCCCAGCATGCCAATTTGTATACTTGCAATATCCCCTGGTGAGTTGGTTGAAATCTAGCCAAAATATTCATTAGTGGCACTATTATCTATTAAGCTTTTAAATAAAACATACACATCAACGGGACACATAAGGAAAACAGATGATATGATTAAAGACAGTATATGACAGGATTAGAGATTAAAGTCTGTCAGCACTGATTTGTTAAATTGTTGCTAAAGCCTATTTCCCTGTAAAGCACATTAAAACTGAAAAACGTCTAAGCAGTAGCCAGAATGATCAAATTCCTGCTCGGGAAGACTCCTAGTCATTTCAGCAAATATCTTTTTTTAATCCTTTTGAAATCAGCATGGTTTCTGTCTCACTACTGTAGAGTAAGGGCCACAGAACAGCTACTTTCCCTGCATTAAAAACCTTGCTGTCTTTTTTCCTTTCTGTCCCTGCTCTGGTAGCAATAACGTGTCTTGATAGATTATACTCTGGTGCCTTATGTGAGAGGCTGTAATGACCCAGCGCTCCCCAGGGAAGGGGCAAATGCCTTTCACAGCTCTCAGGGGATACCTGGATATGAGCATCTTGAGCCCTGCGGTCCTCAGCATCTCTTCCATCTACTTTGAACACGAGTGGCACTCACCTAGCCCTGGTGAGTTTGTTAAGGTTCTCCTGCGGCCAGGCAGTGATGCAGTCTGTTCTTTGCGTTACCTCTATCTTTCAAAAAGCTCGTAAATTCATTACAAGAATCCACATCCGTGTGTTTAACTTAGGTCTGTAGTTCCATTCTTTACCTTCAGCCTACTGTTTTAACTTAGCAAAAATGTGGTGTTCGGGTTAGATCTTACCCAGGAAAGAAGGGGGTTTTTTTTTGAACAGATGTTGGACGTGAGCATTTGGGTGTTCTGAAATTCCACCACCATAAAGGAATAATGATTTCTGTGTGTCTAAAATTCAAATGCAACTTTTTAAGCTGATGTTTTGCAGAGATGAAAAAGAGCCCACTGGCATCTGTTGAAAGATGCTGTTTGGAGAAGTTACTGTGTTTGTTTGCTTTTGCTTAAGAACACAGCAATCATACAAGCTTGATAACCGAGCGATTCTTTTGATACAAATTTAACCATGATTAGTAAGCGGGAAAGGGGCAACAGTCTGTCCCTTGTGCTAACAAGCTACTCGTATTTAGTGTTAGAAGAATAATTTAAAGGCAGGTAGATAGAACTGTGCTGGCAGTAAGTCAAGCAGCTTCAAATGACTTCCTACTACAGGCTTGAGAAGCTCTCCCCAAAAGATTATGCTTACGATCAGTCTGTGGACGGGTCCCCGATCGGGGACTCACAGTATGCATCTGCTGGCACAGTTCAGAAGAGAGCAAAGATGACTTGAAATTGCCAGAAGCAACAGAAGGGGAGACAGGTGTCCCTGCTGTCTGCTCCTAAACTGTGCAAATCTGATGCAAATCTTTAGCTCTGATAAGTGAAACGTGCCAAGGCAGGGAAGAGAGCAAAAATCTTAAAATGCAAGAAATTTAATAACTAATCCCTCATTCTCAGAACAGACCTGGGGAATGCAATCCCTCTGCAAATCAGGGAATTATATTGTCGGTGTCTCTAAGATCTGTGAAATTCAGAGGTCAGACTCCCCATCCCTCTCTCCTTAACAAGGCTTACTCGTGGAGTTCTCCGTTGTCCTCTAAAGGGTGTTACTCCAAAGGATCAAGCATAGCTGTAGGCTGCTCACCCTTTGAGAGTGTGGTCACCATGAGAAGTCATAACAACGTAATGGTTTCTGAGACAAAGTTTGGTGGACTCAGTTCTTCTTCTGGTGAAGTGTTCTTCATACAAGAAAAATAAACACAGCTGGTATTAGCTGGCAGCTGCAGTAACCCTCACTGCAAACCTCATTAAAAGAGGCTGATTTTGTAAATTATGGAGTTGTTGGTGACACCCTCGCTTCTAGAGATGATGTCAGGTAAGCTGGAGACACACTGCTAGAGCTGTTTTCACTGCAGCTGCCCAAAGCGGTTCTGGGGACGGTTACCACAGTTCATGCACAAAAATTATTCATGAGGCACCTTTCTGAACTGTAACATAACACTGAGGGAAGGACAGGGGGTTTTATGGGTACGTGAGAGACTAAACCTATCAAAGTTGCTGAATTTCACGAGGTAGTTCTCACCCCTTCTAAGCAGTGGCTTATGCTGATCTGAATAGTCAGTTACATCCAAAATCCAAAGCCGAAGGACTTTGAGATAGGCTGATTCAATTTTCATTTCTAAAACTTTTCAAAATATGTTCTTAGAATAATGTGAAGACTTCATAGTATTAATTACAGTGCCATGGGAGTCAAAACTCACTTGCATACAGCATTAATGTCACCATTTCTCTTGACCAAAAAAAATATTGTATTATCATTTTTCATTTTGAATGAAATTCAAAATTTCTTCATTTTGATGAGGAACCTTGGTTAATAAACAAAAAGAATTTGGCTTCAAACTCTAAAATGTATCAGTGGCTAGATTTTTAAAAACCTTTTCACCTAAGATGGACAGGGTTGCCAGACTACACAATCCCAGACACTCCTGTGATTTCTGTGGTCACACTTTCAAATAAGCCTCTTAGCTACTTAGGGTTTGGAAACCTAACTCATTTTAAATGAAATAACTACAAACAAAAGAAAATATAAACAAATAAGGGAAATAAAGTCAGATGACAACTGGGCATGTTAGGTCAAATGGTATGGCACATGTAAGTAGTTGTAACTAAACTGGATCACTCAAAAGCAATTGTAGCTCACATTTTTTTTTTTTTTTTTCAGATATAACGGGTTTTTTATTCGTGCTGCAGCGTATCCAATAAAGAAAGGAGTGGCTCTCGTAAGAGAACAAGGCCACCTCAGCAGGTGACCAGCTGTGGACAGAAAGGAACACATTTCTATCTGTTTTCCATGTGTTTTCCATTAAATTGCTATCAGCTCCTGGGCAGTGAGAACACGTAGGTTGTCACACGTGAAATGAAGCAGCCTGTAACGGTGTTTATATGCAACTGACTTTTGCAAGAAGATGGCTAGAAATTGTTCAGCTCCAACTTTTATGGCTACCTTTTTGTTGCAATTCCAGAGTACTACAACCAGTACTGAAGAAACTCGCCCCACCATTGATAGTGGTTCTTCTGGTTTTAAAAGCAGCCTTCACTGCTCTGTGGAGTACTTGGCTACACTGTACCTTACAAGTATTTAGGAGCTTATCCTTCAAACACTTGGTATACAATATGCAATTGTTCAGAAGAGTAAAATTATGTGTATATATAATACACATGTTCTTGAAGACAAAGAAAAATGACACGTCATATGACTTCACAGAATTCACAGAATTGTTAGGGTTGGAAGGGACCTCTGGAGATCATCTAGTCCAACCCTTGTTCCTCTGCAAGTTGAACTCTTTCAGTAACGGAAAAATTGTTGTTGACTCCCACACCACGAAGATGTGAACAAAGATGTTGTTAACGCTATGGTAGCGTTGCATCTATTTTCCCCTGTCTATTGGGGGTACCTAAGCAATTTGCTGCCTTACAAAAAGATGAGCCAGAGCATCTACCCTTTGAAATAACCTTGCAAAGCTTAAGGAAGGATTTTTAACTGGAAGAACCTGGAAGAGCAACTTTTGACATAGCTGAATCTAAGCAGGAATCAACAGCTGCTCAATCTGTATCTGTTTTCTTTTTGTTCATACAATTAATTCTTTGGCTCAGCTACAATGAGAAATACAGGTGCAGTTTTCCATTAAGCTAATGGAAACTATGAAAATACTTTCCAAGGAATTAATTTGGCTACTAAGATATAATATATCACATTCCAATTAACTCTATGGTAAAAGATGATGATTTCATAATGACAAGGCTGCGATTTCACTGTAGGGCCCCTTTGGCAGAGCAGAAGCTGAAAACTTTTTGTTGAATATTGTCTGCTTTAGAAGAAGGGAGACGCTAGCAAATACAAGAAACATTACTTCTTTCTTTCTACATCAGTCTTATTTACGGGAGAAATCCTACCAGAGTGGTCTTGATTCTGTTCTCTAGGGAATGTAAGAGAGCGAGCGAGCACAATGATACTGAGGTCAGCAGAGTTGCACCAATGTAACCCTAAGCTGAGGTCACAAAGATGATGAAAAAGGGTTCATTCTTCCTAGGAGGGTTCGGGATTAAGCCTTATACCCCACGCCCTGTTTTCTGCAAATGTTCTGCAACGTTCAGTGTGCTTACACGCGTTTTATCCAAAGGAAATGTAAACATCTGTTACATTCATACACTGGGGCGCTTACATGATGCATTTGCAAGAGCTTAATGTGCAGTCTGATCACCTCCTGTGTTCCCCACAGAGAGAATCTGAGATGGAAAGAGGAACGGGGGTAAGGCTGTTCCCACATACAGGATCTTAAAAGAGCACAACCGTAACAGGCACTGGATCTGCTCCAGCACAAGGACCTGTATGAATACACGCAGAGAACGTACAGGATTGTACTTTTCCCAAAGGAAAAGAGAAAGGAATTGCATTCTTTTAGGGGTTTATTTCCCTTTTTTTCCACAATCGTAACGCTTAATACGATTTTCCGAGTGTTTGAACTTCTCTATGTGGGTAAGGAGTCCGGTGGCTCCTAAAAGGGGGGGGGAGAATAAGAGCTCCGAGATGCTGCACAGAGGGAAGCACCCTTACAGAGGAGCCGTATTCCAATGGCACCTGCTCCGCTGCCAGCCTGCCCGACCCCCGAGCCTGCTCCCCGCGCCCCCGGGGGGACAGCCCTGCCCGCCGCCCGGCTCCGCTCCCACCCCCGGCCTCCGCACTCGGAGG
>NW_009646631.1:3198658-3215708 GCF_000708025.1 Charadrius vociferus
TCAGGCAGAGCCTTCCTCCCGGCTCATACCTGCCTCTGCCTCATGTCTGTTGTCCGGCAGCTTCATACCTTCTTCTGTCCTACCCTTGTCCACAACATCAAAGCACACATCAGCTGGTGTGACCCTCTCTGCTCTCTAAAGCTTTGCTTTCACTTGTTTGCATTATGTACAGGGAGTTCTTCATTTCCACTACTGATTTCTTTTTTTTTCCGGCAGCTTCATACCTTCTTCTGTCCTACCCTTGTCCACAACATCAAAGCACACATCAGCTGGTGTGACCCTCTCTGCTCTCTAAAGCTTTGCTTTCACTTGTTTGCATTATGTACAGGGAGTTCTTCATTTCCACTACTGATTTCTTTTTTTTTTTTTTTTTACCCAAATATGACAATTCTCCAGGCTGAGGTATTTTCTAGGCTTATTAACATCTGGAGCATCCCGGGGTAAAATCACCCAAGATACAGCTCTCCCTTTCTGTGAGATGCTTCCAGTTGCGAATGTGCCTCCAGTTGCCACGAGAAAAGGTGGGTGAGTATATCCTTTCAAAACCAATGCCAAAGACGTGGTGCTCAAGCGCTGTGTCTGTAAAAGGTTAAACCAGTGTTTTACCATCCCCGTTCTTTGTTGCTTGTATCGGTTGGGTTTGGGTTTTTTTTTGTTCTTGTTGCTGCCATGTTACTTTCTCAGCTGAGATTGGTAAGGCATATTCAGGTGTATCAAAACAAATGGATAGTCATCTAATTGTGTAGTAAAAATTGTTGGTTTAAAGGAGAGTGCTATTAAGCGCTATTATTGTTAACCCTATTGGTCGTCTTCTAAAAATTACTTGGAGAGAGATTCGAATAAAGGTCCACGCGTTACCACGAAAGGACTCTTGCAAGCTCTGCTCTGGTTGTTATACAGTATATCCACTAGAGGTCACGGTTAGTCATTTTTCTCTGTTCATTTAACTGAGAAGACAAAAAACCCACCCTAACTCCAGTTACAAAAGGTAGTAAAGCATACACGCCGGCGTGTTCTTCCCCAGTAACGTCATTTGTGATCTCTGTTTAGTCATTCGGGTGTCTGTTACCTGGAAAGGTTTTTTGCTTCCAGCAGCTGCGTTCAGTTAATGTATCCTGGCTGCCTGTTAATTTTCTAAGCAACAAACACGATTTTAAACCTCTTCCACCTTTCTTTGATGTGTATGCTTCCGTAATTCGTTCTTTCAGGAACAATTACTAGAATAACTTAAAAAAATTAAATAGCAAAACCTGACTAGAACTTTGGTGGCGATGATGAGTTATCCAGGTGCTTCTGGCTTTGCAATTTGTCACGCTTCCCGCTCCCTGCCTTTTAACCCCCTTCGTTCCTCCTAGGGAGATTGCAGAGGAAGAGAAGACAGGACAAATAATATGGCCTGAAGACATGCGATTACTAACTGTATAGAAAGATGGGTAGGCATGTAAGTTCTAGATATCATTTCAAGATGAACAAAGCTTTATGTGCTGTGCTGTGTTGTGAAGCTGTGTGGCAGGACAGGTGAAGTGCTGGGCTAACAAGACTTCGTTTGTAGAGTGCGTCGCTTGACGAAGCCTTGTAGGTTGATTTGATGCCTATTTCTGGTTTTTAATTTCTTTTAAATATAGAGTGCAATGATCTTCTTCAGAGTGGCAGCATCAAACTTTCAATGTAAGCAAAGCTAACCTGACAACAGCGATGTTTTCTTTTCCTCTGTAGTCTGGCATGGGCAAGTTTAGTTATTTCAGTTGCAATTACTGACTTTCAATTTAATTGAGGAGATTTGATCTAGCGAGCTGGTGTCAATACCTGTAAACAACGCCTTCTTGCACCAGCAGCAGTAATTTACTGGGAACAAAACGTTGGATTTTAGACAGGTTTTGTAATTTTTCGGTAAATGTTCTGATTTTTTTGGCATTTTGAGATTGGTTGTCCCATCACAGTTGTGAAGTAGCCGGTTTATACTAAGTTCGTGGTAATTCACATTGTTTCATGGGAATTACTCAGAATTTACAAGTGTCAGTTCAGTGGTTGTTGTGGTATATCTGTCTTATTTTCCAGGAAACTTCAATGAGCGTAACTTTTTTTTTTTTTTTCTGATGTTGAATTTTGTGACTGAAAGTCTTAAGAAATTTGAAAAAAATAGAATGGAGAGCCTGAAAGAGACAAAACACTTAAGACTTTGTGTGACCGTAAGCAAAACACTTAGAAAGGTATTTTTCTTAATATATTACTAGAGGTTATTGGGGGGGGGAGGGTGTAAAGTGTGTTTGAAAGTTCCACCTGTCCTGATTTGAAATGTGATACCTAATTAGTAAAAAACAAGTGAGCCAATAAATCCATTTAAATAAGTCAACATAGAAATTAGTAAAACATATTCAACCTGTATGTTAAATGGTAAAGTATGAGGCATAAAGTGAATCTTTAGAAGGACTGAGCTGGCTAATAATCTAAAATATAATAAAGACCCCTTTCTAGTAGTTGAGTTCGGGTGGTTGGGGGGGTTGGTTTGGGGTTGGTTTGGGGTTTTATGATCTAGAGATACACGCTGGGATGTTGAATCAAAGCAATTACTCTTTTCCTGGTGTTATAGTTGTTATCATTTGCTGCCCAGGAGGAACTTCACAATTAATAGTCATTATGTAAAAATAGCTTACTTTGTGTCAACATTTATTTTCATGGCTTTGCACTGTGCTATTGCATCCTAGGGGTACTTAATGAACTTGAAATATTTTCTACAGTTTCCAAATCTTTCTGGCCCCGCGCTGAGACCGTTGCTCTGTGTTTTGAGTGCAGCTCTAGGGTTGCATTTTGAAAAGGGAGTCTTTACTTGCATTTTGTGTACGAACAAAGTGGTATATTTTGATAGCAGGCATTTTTCTTAACTCAGGATGAGATTCTGTTCCTACTGATATAGCTACGGAGTGTGGTTGACTTCAGTGCAGGCAAAACTGGCTTTTGGTGGGGTGTCTTCTGTCAGGAATCTTGGTTATTTTTATGACCACAACATGGAGGAACTTTAGCTGTGGACCAGGTTGCCATGATGATAGACTTGTACACACAGAACAAAAAGATCTTCCTGGCCAGGGAGCATACAGCTTGTGACATGTAGAACTGTGGGGGGAGAAACCACAATGCTTTTTGGTATTAAACATACTGCATTTGGCCATATCTATCTTAAATACTTGAAGAGGCAATACATACAGACTAGAACAAATGCTTCAAAAGGTTCTGCGTGCACAGATGGACTATCATTTGCATTTATGTTTAGTTTAGGTCTTGGGGGGAAAAATGGTTTCCAATAGATGTTTTTTTTCTTTAATCAAACTTCTCCGCACCAAAGCCCCTCTACTTCAATGTGATTTGTGGGCTACGCAGAAAATCTTTCAGGAGATGAGCCGATTACCACATATAATTACCAAACAAACAGTCTGACAGATGCGGTTTGGATTGTCAGTGGCACCTGACATAAGAGTACAAGTTCCCTTGTCACTGAGGCACTTAGAAAAATCTGAATAATTTTGAATATGAATGTTTCTAAAAGTGGATGAATGACATTTAGTAGGGAGCTGGGTATTCACATATATATACATGTGCACAGAATACAATCTGTAGTTGACACTTATAATTAGACTAACTTATTTCACAAAACATGCTAACAATTTGGGAAAACTGGCTATGAACAATTAAGATTTGATACTGGAGACCTGATGTATTCGTAGGTCAGACTGTGAGCTTTTTTTAATGTGAGAGACAACTGCCTTCTCTGTTGTCCTTCACCTCCTTGTTGAGAAAATCCCAGCAAAACTTCTTGTACCTGATGCTGGGCTAATTATTGAAGGCTACTAAATTTCAATGACCATTGAATCAAACGAAGCCCTCTTAGACAGACACGGTTACTAGCTAGGGTAAACCAGTTTGTCACATCTGGGCAGGCAGATACAAAGCACAGAGAGAAGGACGTTGCTTGCCTGAGGAAGGTGATTAGAAGGAGACTTGCTAATGGGGAATTCAAAGGCATGAACGTATTCTCACAGGAGAGCACAACACAGGAATGTATTGTCACACCAGTCAGATCCTTTTCTAATGCCTACTGAGGGGAAGGGAAACTGTTTGCAGAGAAGACAGAGAGAAATACTGGGATTTGGAGGAGCCGTGTGTGTGGGTGAATCCAAAGTACGCTCTCAGGAGAGGAAAAAATGAACATTATTCTGTCATGATATTACATTTTTATGCATTAGCTAACGTGAAGAGTTGCTGGTGTGCTTTTTCTGTAGTGTTTTCCCCCACACCTTGCATCCTCAGCAAAGACTATGAGCTCAGTTCCCTTGCCTAAACTTACATGAGTTAGTGCCACTTGAGATACCCTCCATTGTTCCTGTCCTCCACCTGCAGCTCCAGTAGTGCAAGAGCTTTCTATGTCCCGTCCATCAGCCCCCGTGGATGTCCCGTATGCCATACAGGTGACGCTTCATGCCTGCGTTTAGGTAATTGAATTGAGCCCTAGGCATTGTTGAAGAACAAAACTGGAAACTTAGAAGTTGTGTTGGTTGGGATTCGGGGCAGGTGCCCCGATGAATCACCCGTGGCCTTTGGGAAGGGAATTCAGACAGCTGGGGACTTCTGCAGAGCCACTGAAGGCAGCACACGTAGCTGTGCCTGCTCATTTAGAGGAGGTGATAAGCCTGGAGGTCTAATTAGGTGAGACTTAACCACAGTGAGCTAGTGTCCTGTAAGTAGGGGTGTACTGAATTTGTGGAAAAAAAATTTCTAAAGAGAAAATTCTGGAAATATCAGTTAATTTCTCTTATTTCTTAGTGAGAAATAGTATACTTTTTCAATTTATGTATCGAAGCTCTTGGTGGAAGGAGAGGAGAGTTAGAAACTTGTCTTGCTATTACACTGCTCTAAGCTTCAAACTTCAGAGGAAATAAAGTTAAATATGGCATTTTTGAAAACCCTTTCACTTCTTTCCTGATGAATAGGGGAAATATTACCATCTCAAACATTGCTCTTCTCAAATGCTGAGTGTTAACAACTGACCGCTCCACTGTACTAAACTAGAGGAAATTATGTAGAATCGGGTCTTGTAAGACTTCAGCATACAAAATTCAGTCACTTTGACCCCTTGCATGCAGATTTTTATTTGTAAAAAGAATTATTAATCTTTTTAGTCTAACCCTTATACCTTCTTCCAGAAGTCCCAGAAACTCTTCCTGTTGACAATACCAGCTTATAAAAATGATCAAGCTTGCTAACTTAGATAAACGTTTGCATAGCTATTTAAAACTTAAAGATGATACTCAGGTTCTTAAAATACTAAATCTGAAGTCAAAAACTCATCCACTTAGAATTAATAAACCAGCAGTGTCTTGTGTTCTGTTCACAAATAAATCCTTTGATTCTGGGTGAAAATGAGCTCAAACCTCTCTGTAAAAAATCCTCTTTTCCTGAGCTTCTCGCAGCACTGGGGACTGTGGTGTGCTCGTATCCTTCCTCAGGACATAGGCAGCCGTGGTTCTGCAGTGCAGCGAGGTGTTAAAACCCTCGCATTATCGGAGCTTCAGGAACAACTGGAGCATAGCTCCATTACCATCCCAGGGAAGCCAATAAAGCCGCTCCAGCCTGAGTTCACCACGTAGGGTGTTAAATGGCAGCTTGCCTTTCGTGGCTGTGCAGAAATAAGCTAGAGATCCCTGAGTACTTTCTGTAACTTACCTGCAATCTATTGGGGAGGGCTCTGGCTTCCAGCAAAAAGGTTACATTAAACTGGGTTGCATGTAAGGAATTGTATACAGCTCTCCCCAGCTGCCTACATAATCGCTGTCAACGTCTAAGCAAATTACATAGATGTTCCCCTAGCTCAGTGCTGTGCCACTGGCACAAGTTAGTATCTGCTTCCAGGAACGGTAACTTCTCACCCCGTGCATCAAATCATTCCTTCCTAAATTACGCAAGAGACCGGATTATGTCCCGGAATTTGAAGTTAAAGTGATCACACCATTATCTCCATTACACAGCTAGAAATGTCTCTTACAGCCAGAATGAGTCTTTCTCTGCCTTCGTTTTACAAAGGTATAATACTCCTCATGATGGTATTTTCAGCAATGACTTCAAGATGTAACCACTGATGGTCTGGATCAAGTACAAATAATTGCAACAAAATCTACCGGATTGATCCAGTAGATTGATCATCTCTTAGCAAAATATCTGAGAATCTGGTTCTTGAGATTAAACAACTGCATGAGAAAGTATTTTTCTTTCTTTCACAGTGTAAAAATATACATTTGTGTGCAGTTTTTATGCTGTGTTGTTCTCTAAGTTACTATAGCTTTGTTTTGTGCAATTGCTGACTTAGTGATTATGTTTTTTTTTAACACTTTTTTTTTTTGTATTTCAACACACTTTTGTTTCTCTGCTGGCAACTGTAGATCCTACCTACATGCAGACCTGCCCCCACGTTTTAAGTCAAGTGTCACTAAAGTTACAGTCACTTCTCGGAAAGCTGCAATATGTTCACTAATTGTTCTTTTCTTGCTAATTACAGGAGGGGAAGGGAGACTCCCCACACTCTCCTGGGGGAGGGAGGAGTGGGATTCAGAGGAGTGGTTCGCCAGTGGTATCTCTCTAATGTGTGCTTAATCCATAATGAAATTGCAGTTGAAAAAGCTGAATTCCTTTTTCATCGTGGGATCTGTTAGAAAGTACTGCTGGTGGACTTGCAGAGCTCAAACAGTCACATCATGCTGAAATGCAAACGGCAAGAGGGCCACCTGCGTTGCTGTAATGGCCACTACCTCTCTGACTCAGCTACTGATGTACCCGCAGGATGTAAAGCTAATCAAGCGATGTTGGCAATTTAGACATCCCCTAATTTCCCTGCTTCCCATTGCGATAAACTGGAAATGAACTGCTGAGGCTGGAGTGACTTTGGCACAACTCTGCCATCAAGTTAGGACAGACTCCAGCCTGGATACAGCAGAAAACCAAAATTTTCCAATATTGATGACAAACCAGATCATTTCCTGGAAGTGATGGCTAAGAAACAAATTATTGATGCTGTCTGTAGACCTATGCAAATTTATTCTGATAAAGATCTTTGGTAAGTTTTCAGTACAACTGGGTCTTTGCATGTTAACCTGCCCAGGCAAGCTTATAGATGTGCTTTTCAACTGCAAGAGACAGAATAAAATAGATAGCACATTTCAGGTTCTAAATCATGTTTTCCTTTAATCCATGGAAGTTTGTTTGTTTTTTAACTATTGCCTAAGCTAGGCAGGAGACATCAGCAATCCTGAAATCATAGTAAGAAGAAATTTGTCCTTGTCTTTTCTAAAAAGCTTAGCATCATTTAGTGAGACACACTGCGTTGTGATGCACTTCAATGAATATGATATTGCCCGGGTTCTCAAAGGTGGGAAATTGTAGTAACAGTCACAGAAGCTTGTTTCAGAAGGTTCCTACCCTTAGCAGAAAGTCTTTGCCCATAGACTGCAGCATTCAGCTGGAGGAGCTTCTTTCTGTTTGGGGGTTTGGACATTTTTTTAAAAAAATATTTATTTATTTATTTGTATTTTTTGTTGTGGTTATATGCTGAAGAACACAAAACATGACCTTACAATCATGTTGCTTCCTTAATTTTCTGAAGAGTATCATTATCAGATCATCAACATGTTTTTCCCTCAGCAGGTTTAAATGTGACTCTCTCTCTTCTCTCTTTTTTAGAAATTTCATCTGTTTAAACATTTGTGCTGCCAAGCAAACTTCAACCTGGGAACAGGCATCTCATGTTTGCAGTGCCTTGTTTGTTTGATATATTTCCTTCTATAGTTATATCTTTAATTCTGAGATCTGTCTTTAATCACTGATTTTCTGTCTTCTACCTAACACTTTTTGTAATTCAAATATTAAAAATTATTTTTTCTTCAAAAGAGAAGAGGAATGGGGGAAAGAAGCTTTGAAAAAACCAAAAGAAACCCCAAAAGAGCCCAAAAATGAATAAAAATAAATAAATAAAACAAACTAAAACAACCCCAAGCCTCAAGTACTGATTAAATCATAGGATTGAAATCCTGTGCTTCTGTTTTCCAGGAGTCATACTGGGAGCCCTACTTTTGCGTGTCCTACTCAAGAAGTCATACATTCATCCTCTCTCTGTCTCTTGAGCCTCTTTCTAAAAAGAGGTTGGTGAGGAGTTGCCCACTCAGCCTGGGCTGTGGTCATCCATTCAAAGACGTGTACAGTTGCCGTGGCCTGTGTCCCAGCGGAAATTAGGGATGTGCCAAAGCCTGATGCTCTCTCTTCCTATTTCTAGAGATTATTTGGAAAATATTCCTTACAGTCTCCTTGACTGTGATGGTCAACGTTTCAGTGACTTCACAGAATGTGAAAAATACTCAGCCACTGCCAAATATGTAACCAGATTGTCTACTCATACAGCTGATTTTTACAGCCTCTTACATTTCCATTATCCCCAGAGGAGCGGTCCTTGAAAGCAGAGAGGAAGACAAGCTTGTGGAGCTCTGATTCCTAATCGCATGCTTTTGGGCGGCTTTGTGGTAGGGAACTTGTTGAGGTGTACTGGTATTCCTCCTCCCAGCGTGCCAGGGAGGTCTGGCAGACCAATTACCAACCTGAAGCGTGTGGTTTTCCATCCGTACTGGGAGCGGAGCAGATAGATGCACATTCTCCCTTTCATGGGGTTGGGCCTTAAAGATTCAATCTAATGGTGAATTTTGTAATCATATAACCAAGTTATCTTGCTTTCCCCGAGGCTGCTATTCCTGTGGATTAACTCAACAGTATTAATAGAGTTTTTCTGAATTTACAGTGGTGTGACTGAGAGTTAATCATGGCCCTGTATTTCTGAGTCTCTGTAGGCAAATAAAATAATAAATTTTAATTGCTAATAATGATGGCCTGCCTAGTAGTCCTGTATTCACTGTATTTAAGGATTTTTTTACTATGTAGATAATAAATTCCATTGAAAGGAATCTGCATTGCAGAAACTGTGACCATTTAGGTCAACTGGCTCAAAAGACAGACACTCTGAGTAACAGAAAAATTATTTCTCATAGACAAATTGCTTGGCACAACTGTTTGTGAGCATTAGATTCTTTGCCTGTTTTGTTGACATAAAACCAATCTTCTCTGTCTCCTACAACTGGAGAAATAATTCCATAGTAAAAAAGAAAATAGCTCTCGGGTTCCTTAAACCTCACAGGACAAATTTCAGCCTAGCATGAACTTTTACGGCCAAGTTATAAACCTTGGAACAGAGGCTGGTAATGGAAATAGTGATGGAGAAAATTTTAGGCTTATGAATGGTGACATGATGGATTCTCTGTGCCTCGAAGTTTTGAACTCGGAGAGGACTGCAAGACTGGTGTGTCTGAAATAGCAGCATTACCTTTTGCTGTTTAGAACAGCAGACTCCAGAAAGTGATTTAATACACAATTCCAGAAAGATCGTGAAGAACTGTTGTTGCTTTTGTCCTCTCTGGTGGGGAAATAACTCTGATGAAAGTGTAATGGGGTTTCCTGGTGTTTGTAGGGAACAGCTCATCCCTGAACAATGAAGTTCTTGAACTGTGCACTGCATTCAGAAACGTATTTGAATTTGTTAAGAACTAATACAGCAGCAAATATTCTTTTCAGTCCTTGTGATGCTTCCATCATAGAAATCTGTAGGTGAATAAGAAAGCTGCTCAGCAGGACAGTTTGTCTCATTTAAAAAAAAAAAAAAAAAAAGAGAGGCTTAAACTACAAGTTGATACTTTTATTTCTACATTTTGAGGAAAACTGTAAAAGGCCTTTAAAAATGACTGGTTACCTTTAAGTCACAATTGCTATTAAGCAGTGTACCTCTTCAAGTTTTAAAGGTAGAACTAACATTAACTTAACATATTCTATGCTTTATACACTGTATTAAGCTTGCTAAAGAGCTAAGGTAAAATGTCAAATTAAGTAGTGTAAACTCCATGGCATCCAGATTCCACCCTATAGAAGGCACCACTATGCCCCTGCCGAAACACCTTCTCCTCCTGCTTCTCCACTCACAACAGATCACTATGCTGTATTCAATTGTTTGTTAGAAAAGGTTGATAGCCAAATGAATAATGACTCATGTTCAGAAGAAAATATTCATCAAACAAGCGTAAATAACCTTCCTCATCCCAGAATGTTGGGCAACTACCAAAAAGGAACCCAATCAAAACCTGAAATCTTCTTAAAATATTCATTAAAAAATTCATATTCCCAAAGGCTTGACAGTCACTATGGCTAGGATATTTTTATTGCAATTGCCCCCTCCCTGTCAGTGTACTATTTTCAACTATTTTCATGGAGAAGTCCGTAGGAAGCTGATGTTACAAATAATTATTATAAGAACTTACATAGTACGCTCCAGCACTGCAAAGTTGGAGCATCTTTACCTGTATTGTACATTATGTATCTTCCAGTTGGTGTTCCTGAAAGCAGATGGCATTCAGCACCTGTTAGAACTGCAACCGCCAGTGATGGGTTGGGATGTTATTCACAGACCCAGCCTGCCCTCAAAGGGATCCAAGTCTACATTTGGGAAGAAGACCAGAATCTGGAAGCAGATGTTAGAAACATGCATGAGCAGCCCCCCTCTGTCTCAGAGTACAGAGAGATTTAGCAGCATGAGATGTGCTTATTTTCTCTCTGAAGTCTTCTGGGTGGTTTACATACACAGATGTTTGTACTTTGACCTGGCTGCTGATTGTTATTCTGGTGAAATTCAGGAGCTGGCTTCAGTGAAAATAGTCCTGAATAACTTGCTGCCTAGTTTTGGGTTTGGTTTTTTTTTTTTTTGGTTGTGTGTGTGGGTTTTGGGTTTGGTGCGCCCCTGTTGCTGTTGATATGCATTAGTTTAAAAACTTTTACAGAACCCTAAAGGGAACGTAGCTGTAACAGTATGAAAGGGGGTTATTCCAGCATCGCTTATTCTTATGTTTAGAAGAAGGAAAAAAGCACACTGTATGCATGTGAGCCCAAGACTCATTCCTTCTTCCTATGGACTGTGAAATATTTTCTGAGTTGTATGGCAGAGCCACTGGATCAAGGAATCTAAGTTATTTCAAAGAGCATATTGTAAATATGACTTCTTTAGTCATATTCTTCCTGAAGAGCAAGAACTTGTGTTTTTCACTTGCGGTTCTCCTCATTGCCAATTCCCTAGTTCAGAGTAGTTGGTTGGCTAGCTTTGAGGAAGACAGGGGAATGGAAACATTCAATTTTGGCTCTGTATGTGTGTTTGTTAAGTCTCAGCTATATGCTGTACTCTCGCCTCCCAGTGGAGCCTCATAAGGAGAAGAGGGGTGATGCACCCTGCTTTTTTGTTTATATTGAAATATAAATGGTAAGAACAACTTGTTAGTAAGCACATAAAATATTCCTTGCTATTCTAGACAATATTGTAGAATATTAAAACTCAGGTACTTGCTGACTGTTAGTCTCAGGTACCCAGATTTTACGGGTTTGCATCCCTAGCTGTAACCAAGACCCAAGCCGCAAAAAGGTCTAGTTGCAAAGGTTAAAGAATAGTGAGAGGCTCATCTGATAAACAGGGGCTGAGGGTACATTTGATCAATAAGTTGCGCTTTGGTGCTGCTTGCCTATAATCATTCAATCCCCAGAAAAACTGAACTGAACAGATGCTGAGTCCTTGACTTAAATTAATTCTGCTCAGCTGAATGTACTGTACTCTACTTAAATATGTGTCATTAAGCACCTTTGACAGCTTTTTAGCAGGTGTTTAGCACGAAAAATAGATCAGTTGAGAGAAAGGGACAGATAAAGAGTAAATCCAGTGTGGTGTGTTTAATGTCTATCCAGTATTACTGTGTTCAAGCCCAAAAGGTCTTCATTTAGGAGTGCTGCAGATCTATGCAACACTCCAGCGTCCTTCCAGCTGCTCTGATTCACAACCTCCCTTACATCAAAGATAACAAAGGTGTATAATGATATCCTCTTAGTCTTACCGGAGTCAGCCACAGAACTCACATTGACTTTAACAGAAGCAAGATATGAACCTAAGTCTTCCCTAAAACTGCCAAACAGAACGGGGTGCAAAACTGAATCCTAGAGCTGGAGGCTTTTTCGCCATTAGGATGTGAACTGCAAAATAAATCGGTAGCTGTAACAAAAGCTCTAGATGGGCAAATTTTCTTTTGTGGGTTTGTTTGGGTTTGGTTGGGGTTTTTTTGTTTGGTTGTGGTTTTTTAAATCTCGTTAGAAAATACGATCTTTACTCGTTACTGAGGTTATTATCAAAAACTGTGAGAGTTATGCACATGGAGTGAAAGAAATGCATTTCTTCCATATCTACTCTTTAGTAGTAGATTAATAATAAACCCTACTTTACCATGCCTCCCTCTTTCTTCCCATCAAACCTGTAGTATTATTTCCATTTGTAACAGAATGGTTTTTGTTAAAGCAAATCCAGCCAGAACAAGAAGACGGGTATATACAGATCTGACTGACTTTGTACAAAAAAAGTCCTTAATTCAATTGTATGATTCAGGGAAAAGGAAATTATGTATGGTGTCAAAGCAGTGCCATATGGTAAGCTATAGCATCTGTTTATATATTAGTATGATACTTATTGAAAAACCATTACTAAATATCTCTTTTTCACTGCCCAGTCAAATAATAATTTGTTGCCAGCCATAAGCACCATTTTTCTCTTCCCCTTGATTTAGTGGCATTTTACAACTTTAAGGTTCAGATTGAACATCTAAATCTGCAGACTACTGATAATTCACCAATTAACTTGAAGCTATTGTTTAAATCAAATTTTATGAAAATAGTGACATATTTAGCTAAGAGTCTCTTGAGAGATCTGACTCAGAGAGTCAATAAAAAAAAGCCAATGCTATTTCTGATGCCAAGAGAAGATTATTTTCTCTCATAAGAGGGTTGGGATTTTTTTCAGATTTATAAAGAATGGTACGGAAGCATCTATTGCAGATTGCACCTAGCTTCTGTTTCAGTAAAGGCGGCTAAAATTTTCTATTGTTTATGATAATAAACATTGAATTTCATATTCCTGTAAATGAAATTTAGAAAAAAATTCACACCATGTCTGTTACAAAATGGAAGTTATCTAAGGTTTTTATAAATATAATCATGAGTATTGACATGGAAAAGTTTTTCTTTGATAACTAATTAAGTTAATTAAGTTTTTCTTTGATAACTAATTAAGTTAATAATAATTCTGTTTCTGCTACAAATTCATTAATGAGGTTTTGTGAGCTATGCTGTGTCTTTGCATTAGTGTAAAAAAAAAAAAAAAGTGCCTGTACTTTTAACTGCCTGCGAACCATTCCGATCGATGTGCAGCTGTATTAGCTGGCATGTTCGTTCACAGTAGATGAAAGTGACTTTGTACAGACTACGTATTATTTTTGAGATGTGGGATAAGTCCGTGAACTACCAAAGTTCTCTGTGGCGGTGAATTACTCTCGGTGTAAGCAGGAGTTTAGGCTGATAAGAAATGATCATTTGTAGAGTCCTTTGTATTTTTTTTTAACTCTTTGTGTGGGTTACGTGCATGCAGCCGCCTTATTTGTCATAGCAAAGTTTCACTAGCAAGGGAACTACGTTCCCTTGGTGCAAACTCAT
Source organism: Charadrius vociferus (assembly GCF_000708025.1). Taxonomy (NCBI): domain Eukaryota; kingdom Metazoa; phylum Chordata; class Aves; order Charadriiformes; family Charadriidae; genus Charadrius; species Charadrius vociferus. Next base: position 3,212,303 of record NW_009646631.1, read on the forward strand.
AAACTTGAACTGCTCAATTTTTCCTGTGCTTCCAGAGCACCCATGCCAAAAAGAATCTCTAGGCTCAACCACTTTGAGTTAGGCAGGTCCTGTAAGCATGGCCCAAGGATGGGAAAGTCTAAATGCCTTTTTACTTTCTGTTTCATCGGCATGAGGGTGAGTCTCCATGAAAGCTCTACAAGGAGCTGAGCACCTTTTACTAAGGTTCAAGCAAATCTCTTCTCCAATGCTTTTGTTGATTTCAATATGATGTTTCTACCTGGAAGATCCCAAAGTATTCCATTCTTAAACAAGTATTCAATTCTTAAACATACTTCTATCAATATAGACCTCTGAATTTTAATCAGTTACCTTAAGCAGGTAATTTACGAAGACTTGTCTTCGGTACTGGTGTCTTTTGTGAGCAAGTTTGTGGGGGTGGTTTGGTTGTTTTGGTTTTGAGTTTGTTGTTGGGTTTGGGTTTTTTTTTGTTTTTTTTTTTTTTTTGTTAGATTCAGGCTTCTGTTAGCTAGAGAAGATGCTGGGCTGGAACCTTTGAAATTAAGTTCTCTGGACACAAACCAGGATGTTGCATGACAGCTGCAAGGGAGGTTCCCTTATTCTGCTGCTTTCTGGAGTGATAAGGTTGTCAGAGCTCTTCGAAACTTTCATCTTGGCTCTGCAAGAGTGGGAAAAGAGCACTGATGGTGAGGAGGTTTTGTGTCTGATGCAAGAATCCTTGAGGATTTGTCCTAAAACCTCTGAACTACTGTGAACAGCCAGAGTTCTGCCACTGGCTGAACAAAACATTTGGTCTCTGAAAAGCTATCGGGAATTAAAAATGAAAATTCAGGAATAAAATTCTCTGATAGCACATTCCCATTCCCTTTGTCCAACAAATTCCACACATGAGAAAGAAGCCTTAAATTGCCTATGAAGAAAAAGTGAAACATTTTTTTATTATTCCTAATGAAAGTGTTTCATCATTGCATTTTTTTAAATACAGTAAGAAAATTGTATAGCTCCAGTCGGCTTAATGGGTATTTAATATACATGATTTAGATGCATCTGACGATGACAAAGTGAAAAAGCCAATAAAGAGGGTGTGGCCTGGACAAGTCAATATGCACTGTATTTGGTAATACCATAAAAGGTCCTCAGGCTGCCCTGGTCTCGGTGCCTCATCTCCAGCTCCTTCAGTACTGCTGATCTCTATCACCGTGGGGGCAGAGGGTGAGCCTGGACCAGGGAACTGGTCTATGTTTTTAAATGATCCTTTGTCCTCTATTCTTTTCTTCTTGGCTATTTTTTGGAGGCGTATGAGGAGGAATGATGGGCTGCTTAGGATGGCACAACAAAAAAAGTTGTGAAATGAAGTTCTCAGGTAATCTGTGTCTCTAAGAGGAATAATCTATTTTGCAACTTTGATTTAAGTTGCCACAGAAATGTGTTTTCTTTCAAAAAACACAAGGAATCTCAGTCTGTAGCTGAATACAGTTCATTTACCAGGTTAAGACAAAGCTCTTATCTGAACTTTTTTCTCAACAATGTTGAGGTTGAAACAAGAGTTTTCCATTATATTTCATTTAGAAAAATGCAGATGTTTACATAACTTTAATTTTTCCCATTCCATGCACTGAGATAGCACAGGAAATAAACTGTATCCAGGTTTTTGTATATGTTGCACCAAAGCAAAATGTACTGCCAGTCCTGCAACTTGGTACCCAACCACCGCTAGTTGTGCCCACTACCTCCCTCAGCTTCCAGCAGTGACTCCAAACTATGCAAATACAGCAACATAACACTGTACAGTATCAGGTTGTGCTGTCCGTGCCTATACAAACCATGTCAGTGTGGATAATAAGGCCCAGTGATTCAGTACTAAGGTATATGAACATCATTCTTTATGTATCTGGTCTGTCATGCATGCCTTAGTCAGGCAATTAAATGAAGGGTGGGATTTTTTTTTACCATTTTCAGGCTGTAAACCTAAAAGGGCAGGCTGGGACCACGGGCTTTCCTGGGCTGCTCTCTTGTGTTTTTGAGAGGCAAATTCTCTACCTTCTGGAGCTGCCTTCCTTTTCCATAGGCCATGTCTTCTGATGATGGAAGTGATGGTCTGTTTCTACCAAATCCGCTCCTTGCTGGATGAGGGCACATTGTATGCTGCAAAGTGTGGGGAATGCCTCTAATGTCGCAGTGCAGACTTACACTGAGGAAAAGACCTTGGAGGCATTTTGTTTAATTGATAATGACTGTGACAAGCCAACTATTTGAATTAACTGTTCTCTTGCCTTGAAAGTTTAACCTGTTTCATTTACCAAGCAGTAAAAATAACACACCATTTAACTTCTAGCTGTTTGAATTTAGGTCTCTGCTAAGACGGTGGTATTGTGCCTCTAGAAATAACCAGCCGGAGAGAGAGCTGCTATTTCCCAAGGAGTTTCTGCAGACTTTCTTTTCAGCCCCCACAGATGTTCCTGTCGGGAGACAAAATAGAGGACGATTTCTCATTTCTTCCTTTCAATGCATGAATGTGTTGCTCTTTATTAAAGACAACTAAATCACTGTGAGTATCGTATGCCAGCTTCACATATTTCAGGAATTTGGTACTCAGTTGTCTGACACAGTCACTCGGTAAATTAAAAGTGCCCTAAAAGTGGAAGAAATCTTAACCTAATAGTCCTAGAGTCACTTAAAGGGGGAAAGGGAGGAGGGCATAGGACCATTTGAAACACCAGGGAAGCCCATCCTCCTAATCAACGTGTTTCCCTGCAGCTCAGGATGAAGTGAAATGTTAGTTTGGTAATGCTCAAGCTAGAAGCGTGAAAATCCAGGACACGAAACAAGTAATACATCATCATCTTCCTTGCAAGAAAATGATAAAAAGCGTTTCTCTCCCAAGGAAGCATTCCACAGCAGGATCAATTTGTTTGTAAAGTGTATAGATTGTTTGCGATGCTGTGAACTTCGTATAAACACGGGGAAACGGCTTCGTGTTACATCAATATTGATGTTTTTGAAGCGTCCCTCTCATCAGACGACTTGTAAGCATCTCCTCCAACGCTTCCCGGCTCCGAGACGAGCTGCTGGGTGCCTCCTTATCCCGTGGTAGATGCTTTCTGCTGCCCGTTGCCAGTAAGGGGGCTTCTCCGGAGGGCGGGCGGCTCGGAGACCCTCCGGCCTGGACCCCCCGTTACCGGAGGCGGGCTGGGCTCCCCCTCCCCGGCTGCGTCCCGCTCCGAGGCCCCACCAAGGAGCCGCCAAAGCGAGCGGTCGCCAACAGGTGCAGACGTGCGAGGAAACTTTCTCTGGGTTATTACTAGGAGTTTCCGGGGGGAAGGAAGGGAGAGCCCTCGGCTGCAGAGCACAAAGCGGCGCAGGGGGGTAGAAGTGACGACCCCCCCCCAAAAAAAAAAAACCCAAA
>NW_009646631.1:3217467-3235682 GCF_000708025.1 Charadrius vociferus
GAAGCGGGGGGGGGTGGACAGGGGCGGGGGGAGCACTTAAGCGGTGAAAAACACGGCAAACGTTTCTCTCGCCTCCCCCAGCCTGGCCAGATAGACACGGATAACTTTCCGCCGCCCTCCCTGACGGAGCGACCATGGCTGTGTTCCTGGCGCTGTGGCTCAGGTGCACCGCTCAAGTTGGGTTTTTCAGTACTTGGTGCTCAAAAATGGCTTGTCTCCCCCTCGTCCTCCTCTCTCCTCAGCAGCCTGAGGTGAGAGGGAAGATGTAAGGAAATGAGGAATCATATTAGCTGTTTTCTGTCTCTTTCTGCCTCTGTTTTGAGGTACGCATCCACAAATCGTCCATCTGCATCCTCCTTCATTAGGGCATTTAGATTGTAATCCCGTCAGCCTTTACTCGTGAAAGTAATCCTTCTCTGAGCAGCACTGTTGAAATCTGGGTAGGGTTTGCTTCTTAGGTCATCAGTTCTGAATTTTTTCGTTGAAATCTTAATAAGCAATTGTGAACAATATCCAGAGATCATATTCTTTCTTTAGAGCTAGATGAACTACCTGAGGCTCTATTTCACTGTAATCTAGTGTGAAAACATTGCCGAAGAGTTTTATACATCGTTATGCCCCCCCCCCCCCAAATTTTTTTAGAAAATTCGCAAGTTGCGTGGTGCAGAAGTCAAAAATCAAATGCAAAGTGTGGTTAGCATTTGATGGGTACATTTTCATTTGATGTAAACAAGTTTTGGGAAAACTATTAAAGGAAACACGCTGCATGTCAATTCTTTGTAAGTTGCATGGGAGCAGCTTTCAGGATATGAGTAAACTTCCATATACTCTATGAAAATGTTTTTATATTAATGATGCTATAAGAAACCTTTCCCTGGAAGAACCTTACTAACCTCATGACTATTACTGCTTAATATAGTTTGCATGTTGCTGAACAGAGATGACAACAAAAGCCAGTATTGTAAAATGTACATTACTCATCTGGACACCTGTACTGCCACAGCACCTGATAATAAAGGGGAGGTAGAATATCTTACAGAAATCTTTATTTCCATAATATAGAAACTCACTAAAGCACTCAATTCTTAAATCTTCCCTAATCGATCGTGAGAAACAGCCGCTTTTATATCAAGATTTATGAAGTGTGTGGATTAGTGAATTACAACGTAAGCTCCAACACGAGGCGTTTAAATTTATTTCAGCATGATTTTTAAAGCATGTGTAGTGCAGTTATAACCAGAATTTAGCAACAAATAATGTTAAATCTCAGCATAGAAATACTTCACTGCCTTAACATTTGCTGAGAAATCTCAGCTTTTTAACAGCTTCTAGGTTTAGAAGAAAATTTTTGCACTAATAATGATATGCTTTTAAGTATTATTTTTTGGTATTTCAGTATCTTTCATTTTTTTCATTGCAGATTATGTTTATTTTGAAAATTCTTCCAGCAATCCGTATCTCATTAGGAGAATTGAAGAACTTAACAAGGTACACAAGTATCTAACATTCTTGCTTAAACTCTGCAACAGTCAGTGCACTTTTCAAAAAACTAAGAATTATTTCCATCCCATAAGATTTCTATTGTGGTAGAATTTTCTGGTTGTTTTTGTGGTTTGTTTTGTTGTTGTTTTTTTTTTTTTTACTTTTTTGAGATTTGCTATGTATTTTGTGTATGTTTCAGTTAGTGAAATCATGCTGTGTGATATCCTGTAATTCTGCCCTGTTACCTAGGGAAACACCCAGTTGATCATTCCTGGTGAACAGGAATATTCTGCTTTAAAAATTTCCGCACGAGTCGTTTGAGTGCTTGAGGAAGTGAATGAATTTAGTTCCCTGTATGGTGATGACACTGTGAATCCATCTGGAATGCTAGCAATCATGTAACGTGTCTGCTTTTGGATGTACGTGTAAAGAGCTAGTACCTATCAGTGAGACTTTGCAGTGATCAAATAACATAATATGTGACTTCTGTGGCTGTTTATTGCTCTGCTTATTGGCAGCTGTGAATGAAGGATGGGCTTTTGAATAGAAATAGAGACTGTATTCTCTGTCTTCATCCTGAGTGTATTTTTATAAAGAGTGGAGGCTTTTCAGAGTGTCATTTTGGGGAAAGCATGATTATTTTTCTTTGTTCTTATACTACTAAGCATACTTTTACCATTCCATCAAGCAGTATTAAGTCTTATTATGTCAAAAGTTAATGATCAAAATGCCGATCATGATCATGATGTAAATAATGATATTTTTTTTCCTGTGGTTAGACAGTAAATTAAAAAATTGGTGACCTGCAAATTTTTCTTCTTGTTAGTGGAACATAACACAACTCCATAGCAAGCATCAACCGCATTACCTGTTAGTGCTGTCCAACACAACATCCACTGAACTTGTCCATGGCAAATCCTTTTAGAGACTTACTGGAGAAGAATATTTTTTATTTACAGTAATTTAAGTGATTCCAATCATATTCTGGATGTAATGTTTATTATCTTTAAACTGTATTGGTGTAATTTAATCTCGCTCATGGATAGTAGAGCAAACTCATGTATTGATTTTTATTTTTTTTCTAATTTTCATTTTTTAAAGAGAGTTTTGAGGATATAGTCCAGATATCTTAATTGTGAATTATATGCTTTCATGTGTTAAAGGCATTGAGCAAACACGGAGATGTTATGGAAATATGTAATGAAATGCTTTGGTTATCATTTTACTGGAGACAAGATGCTTTTTTTTTCTTTTTGGTAAGAAACTTAATTAAAATATGTTACTTTTCAGTGCCACATCTTGAGTTTTAACTAAGTGACTCTAGGTAATGAACTAATGTACTTTTCATAACAGGAAAAAAGAGTACAGTTCTTTGAATATTAGTAGATTCTTTACATTGTCAGGCTAAAGAGCATGATCCCTGTAGTGAGTCATGAAAACAACTGTGAACTAAATCCTTTTTATCTTACATGCTGCAGTGAATTTTCAAATTAACTGTGTTATATTAAATATATCTGTAAATACTAAATTAAATATCCAGGAAAAAAAAATCCAGAGTCCTTTGAAATACACATTTCCGTCTAAAGCTGGGTTGCAAAGAAACGTTCAGAAGCTTCTAATACCTTTTAAGGATTCTTATGTTGACATGGAACTGGCATTACATCTCTAAACAGCTGCATAATATATAAATTCTTAGCACTAAATATTTATAATCAATACTGTTACCTGATCTGAAGTTGATACTGGCCTGCGTCAGGAAGTTTTTACTTAATTGAGTAATTCTGTTGATTTCAGCCTGACTGATCATGTGAGAACTACTAATAGGAGGTAAAATTGCAAGCAGAGGGCATTTAATTTGTATTACTCAGCTGAGGAAAGATACATTCTGACTTGATTTATCTTTCTTTTGTAGACTGCCAATGGAAACGTGGAAGCAAAAGTGGTGTGTTTTTACAGGCGAAGAGATATTTCCAACAGCCTTATAATGCTTGCAGATAAGCATGCTAGTAAGTAGATTGTATAGGGTATTTTTTCTTTCTATCACAGCCTGTTCAGTTTCTGCAGCTACTTAAAATTGCATTTCTTTGGCATGTGAATATATATTTTAATTAATTAATTTCCAGTTAGATGCTTAGCATTATCTGATACTGGCCCTGCTCCTAGGAGTTGCTTTGGGATTAAAGTTAAACTGTATTAAAGTGATTGAAAGTCTCTGCTTGAAAAAAACCCACATTTTTCATCTGGAAGATACAGCTATATTTTTTTTTTAATGTCAAAAGTAAATCTTGGGTGTAAGTCGATTTAAGCTTAAGAGCGTTTGTGAGGATTTGATTTGACTTTTTTGAGTTGGACATGAACATGTAGTGCTTAATGTAAAGACTGAAATGTGTCACTGGTGGCTGAAAATTACTGGAGATTGTAAAATAGCTGTTACGTGCATTTATGCTAAATGTAGATATTAATCAGTAAAACAGTAGTAGGTATCATCTCATTATTTTTCAGAGAAGCAACAAGTTGAATAGGGAAAAAAGTCCCATTTTCATCACAAACTTAACTTTTTTTGTGATAGCTGCTATTTGGTCTACAACTGAAATACAATATTTTTCCATAACTTTATAACTAAAAATATAATCCTGGAGACAAAAACAGAACCTAAAACCTGAGATGTTTGAGAAAGTATTTATTTGCAAAATACTGTGCTTGTGTTTGTAAATAACCAAAGTGTTAAATATGTCAACATTTGGTAAATTTCTTGCCATATACTGTTAAATAACACTTTGATTATAAATGACACTTGAGTTTTCAAACTTAATATGTAAATAAGTGATGTAGGGTTTATAAATCTCTGTTCTCTAATTTATCAGCATGAATCTCTTTAGAGACATTACCTCATGCCATACTTTGTATGCAGATATATTAAGGAGTAATTAGATGCTTAAAAAAATACTGTAGAATTTGTTTAATGTCAAATTCTGATAATTTTACTCATACAAGTACCATCAGCGAAGAGAAACATTCAGCTTTTGGCTTTTGTTTTATTCTTTCATTGGTCCTAGAGAAGCGGAGGTGATTTGAGTACGTAGTGCGAAGTACTGGCTTGGTTTTTAAAGAACGAAGATACATCTTGCTTATGTTCTAAGGGAATGATTTCTTTAAATGTTTTTCTAGTAGAGTTGGGTACACATTATAATTATTGGTGACCTGATTTATGGCAGTCTGCCCCCACAATCATTATAGTCTTTTGAGTTCTTCCTTATGAAATGTATAGAAACACTTTTTGTTTTTCTTTTCTGATGGAGGAGGCAGGTAAGGGTGAACAGGATAACAATTCTAGTGGAAATATGGTTTTTTTTAAGTTGATTTTTAACACATGAATGTTGTAAATTTTTTTTTTGTTGGCTTATTTTTTAAGAAAGAGTGTGTTAGTTCTGTGGGCATCATTCCATCTGGGAAAGTGAATAAGATTTTTCTGTTTCCTTTGTGAGTTTTAGATTGCCATTTTGTCAGCACTTTGATATAAAGGACTTGTTGATGTTCTGTTGCTTTTCCACTATAGCATACTAGGGGCTTTACTGGTGTCGGTAGAAGTACCATGGAATCTTCCATCACGTTTTCTCTGTTGATACTCCCTTGTTGTTTTCTACAGAGAAAATAGAAATGTAATTTCTAGCTGTTTCAACAAGCATCTTTAGAATGCCTCTGTCTCACAGGTCGTAAGTCTTCTAACCCTTCTTGTAGATCAGTTTTCTCTGTGGACATTTTCTCTGTACGTAATGTTTTCTTTCTGACTAATCTGTGGAATCTGTACAGCTAAGCTATCTTAGGAGATACATGTTACAGTTACAGGAGACAGCACATAGTGAAGGATTGCTCGCCTGTATCTTCATGCAGCTAATACAGCAGATGTAGTTAAATGTCAAATCAATTTAAATGTTTTGATTCTGGAATACCACAGCGTTCTGTTTAAAAATATGATGTATGTAAACAAAATATTTGTATATTTATGTATTGAATGTTTTGGGAATGTTTTACATAGCTAAACATGTTGATGCTTCAACACTTCTACCTGCTTTGTTATTAAATAAATGCTAAAAGATACGAGTTTCTTACGGAATGGAAATTCCAGTTCAGTCACTGGTTACTCCAGTGTATGTGTCTAGAGAAGTCTTTTAAGACCTGATTGATCTTTTCTAATGACATTTCATATTGCTAGCAATTTCTTTTTTCTTTCTGATAGAGAAAACTGTCTTGAGTAATGCACTTTAGAAGATTTTGGCAGGTGGGAATTGGGTTTTCTTGGGTCACACTTCAATTTTTGAAGGTTGCATTTTGTGGTGTAGGTATGGTCCCATTTAAAAATAAAAGAAAATAGTTTTGTAAGAAAATATTTTAGAACTTTAAGAACAAATTTTCAATAACTTGAAGTAGTTTCAAAACAATTTAAAGAATGTTTGGGAAAAATAGAATGAAGTAGATCTGTGACACGATCACTGGTAAAGAGTCAATATGCTGTTTTTTGTATTTTTTTTGTTGTTTGTGTTTTAAGTCTGCAGAAAAGTTTCTTTTCTTCCTCTGATGGAAGTTAATTAACAAGCATTTTCATTGGTCAACCAGCATCATGTATGATGCCAGTCTAGATCTGGGAATAGTTCTATAAGATGACTGTAGCCACTGAAATTCAGGGGTTTGCAATGTTTTATGGGCACCTTTTCCCCCCTTCGATTTCTATTACTGTAAAATAGAGTCTATGATAAGACCAACATGAAAGCCAAACCAAAATACTAGCCAAGGTCAGCTTGTTGATCCTACGCGGCCTTCTGTGTAGGATTTCTTAGGTTGTTGCCACTACCATAGGGTCACTGTGAGGGGGGTCATTCCTTTCTTCGTGCAGTAGAGTAAGGCTTACTTTATGGGGAAGAAGAAGGAAAAGAGGTGAATAAAGACAGCAAGCAGTCCAAGAGCTATTTTGCAACAGATGACTGAAGTACATAAGCAAATTAACTTGGAGAGAAGGGACAAAAACACTCAGCTCGTTAAAATGGGTGAAGCAAACATAAAGGGACGGCATAGAGATGTTTTGTAACCAAATGGTGGGATTGAAAGAGAAACTGTGAACTGTAGCTGGATCTATAAAATTTAGACGATCCTTTATGTAGAGTGTGGTTGATGTAAATATTTTAGGGCAAGGTTTTAATAGCTGATGAGGGGGGACTATACTAGCTTTGTATCAGCACTGGGCTTAGGTTACAATGAAGGGCTCAACTTCGTATTTCTTTTGTAATATATTTATGCACTATTACTTTCTTGAAGCTAGGGTAGCTTGAGTGCATGATGCCGTTTTTTACGGTTCTTTACGTTTTACATCATGTGCTATCATGTAATACTATGTCTGAAGTCATTCTCTTACTGTAGCTCCTCAAACAGCTTTTGCCTAGTCAGTCACCTGGGGACGCTATAAAAAATAAAAATCCTGTTGTCAGAGGTCTTTGTCTTCTGATTTACTAAGAGAGTTTGCTTTGACTTTGGTGTGTGGTGCTCCTCACTAAATGCCCAGAATTTTTCTGGGCCTATGATAAAGCCCATCCGCTATGTATTTTTTCTCATTAACAAAATTGATGCTCTTGTGAATGAGACAGGAGTCAATTTAAAAGAATAAAAAAAAAGGAGGTATATTGGTTTCAGTGACTGAGAGATCAAAGGTAAAATGGAGATTTTTCTTGATTATAGTGTCTGTAGTCAAGATCTCCTTTTTTTCAGTCTTTTGTTCTGTAGAGATCACTTACTGGCTTTACTGCTCATAGTTGCACTTTTTTTAGGGCTTTTCTTAGCCTTCGGCTCTTGAACAGTCATGTCTCATATCATATTGCTTTGCAAAATGGTGTTTGTGCTACATAGTTTTTATACACAATAGATTTCTAGGAAGAAAGGAAGAGTTGTGTTAGCAATCTAGTGATTCCTGTTGAACAGTTGGAGTCTGTACTCACCTCTGACCTTGTTATGACACTGGTGTATTATTGTGATCAGAAACAAATCAAGTATTCTCTCTGTACTTTACTTTCTTTATCTGTAAAGTAGTGCTCTTATTAGCAGTTCTTGTTAAGGTTGATGAAAAATATTCAGCGCGGAGAAGAGAAGGCTCCGGGAAGATCTTATTGTGGCCTTCCAGTACGTAATGGGGGCCTACAGGAGAGCTGGGGAAGGACTTTTTACTAGGGCGTGTAGTGACAGGACGAGGGGGAATGGCTATAAACTGGAAGAGGACAGGTTTAGATTAAACATTAGGAAGAAATTTTTCACTTTGAGGGTTGTAATGCACTGGAACAGGTCGCCCAGAGAGGTTGTTGAGGCCCCATCCCTGGAGGTGTTCAAGGCCAGGCTGGACACGGCCTTGGACAGCCTGGTCTAGTGGGAGGTGTCCCTGTCTATGGCAGGGGGGTTGGAACTCGATGATCTTCAAGGTCCGTTCCAACCTAAACCATTCTGTGATTCTATGATTTAATATTCCAATACATCTTTATAGGTCCCACTAAAAGATCTCAAAGCTCCTTACAAATAATTAGCCTAAAAGCTAAGACTTTATTTTGTATATTAATATCAAGAAAGTTCTAACAGCCCTGGAAATTGTGTGACCTTACACAGCAGTTTTGCTGTTGCTGAGCTTATTTTTATGTGAAGATGCTTTGTACTTGAGAAAAAAACCCTACAATTATTTTGTATATTGTCCATCTACATTAGCATCATAATAATTGCCAAACATTCCAGATGCATCCAAGAGAATGAAGCTGTTAATATTCCATCTGATTTTTGGGAAGCATTTTATTTCAGTAGAGCAGCAGGCTAGCAGGTGGCATAGAAGATGGCAAGAAAATGAGCTTAACTTGAGAAATAGTTTCATATATTTAATAGTAATGCAGATTACTCATTAATATTCCCAAAGATACACAAAACTGAAATGTGAATTGCTTTCATATGTCATCAGTTTTTTTTAATATATGGTTGCTGTTACCCAGTGGTATTCTTAACACTCAATTCCAGGAAAAACACATGAGAGTTTTTCCTGCCCTCTTCAACAATCAAAGAAATACAACTTAGAAAGTTTCATTTTTCAGTACTTTTTTCAAGTGTAAATAGAACTAAAACAGGAATAGAGCAATTCAGGTATTCATTCTATAAGAAAAAAATTGTGTTTGTGTGTAGACCCTGGCGGTTCAATAAAGAGCTCCAAAGTAAAATGCCTAAAATGCTGTGTGTTGTTCAGTGTTCTTTGAGTCACATACTTGACTCGGTACAATTCAAAACGTTTATAATCTAGTATTACTGGGTTATTTTTGTCCAATCAGGTGATAAAACGACCGAAAACTTGGAGGGTGGTTTTTTGTTGTGTGGATCTTTTTTTATCGTAGTAGTTCTTGTACATCAAACTAAAAGCTGTTACTAAGAAAGAATATAACATTTCCTTAATCATTTTAAGATGAAAAACTTTTTGTGTTACTTAATTCAAATCATATAGCAAAAGGGTATCTTTTGACTGCAGATTTTATTTTAAACCTTAAATTGACTTTTTTTGGTCCCATTAGTTCCATTGAATACCTGTTGTCTCCACAGCCTATGTTTGGTTAGAAGCAGCTTTGGTCAAATGAGTATATGAGAGACAGTTGTTAATTCTTCCATTGCATATGATCCATTTTCTCCAGCTTCATAATTTTGAATGTTCAAATAATTCATACTTTTTTGTTTTGTTTTGGTTTGGTTTTAACATGGTGAAGGCTTATATTGTTGTATCCTCCATGGAACTCCGAGGGAATGAATTAAGACAGTTTATTCACTTTACTGGTAGTGCTAGTAGAGATTGACATCCATCCTACAGGAAAGGGTGCTCAGAGGCATAGAGAGTTCTTAGTTACTCTTTCAAGGGAATTGAAGTTTAAAGAGCTGCCTGTTTAGCAGGTGGTCCTTTGGATGAAAAGATCATTGTATTGCATTGGTCTTGATACAGATAAAACAAAGTCTTTTGGGTCTTGTTTATGGTCATATGGGTGCAAAAAAAAAAAAGCGTTTAGAGCTTGAATTCAATTTATTTGTCTCCTTTACAGTAGCATGTAAGTAGCTCTTCCATGGAATTTAGTCTGTTGTGGTTTAATCCCAGCCGGCAGCTAGAATCACACAACTGCTCATTCACTTCCCCCAGCTTGGATGGGGGAGAGAATCGGGAGAGTAAAAGTAAGGGGGGAAAAAAACAACCCTCATGGGTTGAGATAAAGACAGTTTAATAGGTAAAGCAAAAGCCACGCACACAAGCAAAGCAGAACAAGGAATTAATTCCCTGCTTCCCATGGGCGGGCAGGTGTTCAGCCATCTCCAGGGAAGCAGGGTTCCATCATGTGTAAGGGTGACTTGCGAAGACAAACACCATCACTCCAAATGTCCCCCCCTTCCTTCTTCTTCCTCCAGCTTTATATACTGAGCACGATGTCTTATGGCATGGAATATCCCTTTGTAAGTTGGTGTCGGCTGTCCCGCCTGTCTCCCCCTGCAGCTTTTTGTGCCCCCCCCCAGCCTGCTCGCTGGCGGGCAGTGTGAGGAGCAGAAAAGGCATTGAGAGCTTAGTAACAACTAAAAACACTAATGCGCTGTCAAAAGTATTTCTTATCCCAGATCCAAAAACACAGCAGTATACTAGCTGCTAATAAAAAAGTTAACTCTATCCCAGCTGAAACCATGACACTTTTGGAAGGTTTTCTGTTAGGTTACAGTTTGTGTTTTAACTGCACTTGGTGAGACGGCCTCTTTCCTGCTTGCTAAGAAAACAGCTCTGTTGATACTAGCCTGTGATGAAGGACACCATTTTTCTGGATGTTAGGTAGGAGGGGAAGGAACTAAGGAGTGGAAAGGCAGAGTTTGGGATCAAAGATAGGAGGATGTCTTGGAGCATTTATGAGGAAGAAGGAGGCTTGGCTGCTAGATATGCCCAAGGAGTGGGTAGGCAGACTTGTGTAACTGGTTCAGTGAGATATACTACCTTCTTAATCTCAAGGCTTTTGTAAATACAAACTAGTGTTTGTTTGCAGCTTAGTGTCCCTGGCCTTGTCATCTCTGTCCACCCACATCTCCCCCCCACCCCCCGGTGAGTACTGAAGAATAGAAAATTATTTTTGACCTCATGTATCTGCCATCTTGTCAGAAGACTCTAGGGTTTGCTTTGAAGATGAGGTGGTGAACAGAGACAAAAACAAATACAGTAAACCAGGAAAGTTTAGGAGAACGAGTTCCAATGGCTCTTTTGCTCAAGAATGGAATTTTACATGTTACACTTATTTACAGTCAACTAATAGAGATGTGTAAACTAAGCACTAGCAAATTCAAGTATGTTATGTTGCTCCTGGGGATCCCGAAGTCTGTGATGTGGGTGAGACACACCCTAGGAGGACCATTTGAGGATGATACAGATAACAAATTCTTTAATCGGTCACAGAGTAGCTTTTATGCTAAGGTATTTTTATATTACTGTAACTATCGCTTTCACTGAAAATGAGCTTGAGGAATAGGGGTGTTTTTTGTGAGGAAGACATGACCTTTTTGATCTCCTGAGACAAAGGAACATGAGGTTTTCCTTCATTTACCCAAGAGAATGCCTTCAGTTGTAATTTATTTGGAGAGAGAGGGGGGAAAAAATTCAGAAATTGCTGAAATAAAGCAAGGCTTGTCCAAAATTACATCCTTGTCGCCAAGGAGAAACTTGTCTCAAGGCTCCCAATTATCCTTTTCAAGGGCGCTTTGGGTAGTCTCATAATTTATGTGTTTTGTTCCTTTGATTTTTGTGCAAGAACTGCATACTTGTAAATTATTTTTTTCCCTCAACGGTAAAAGCTATAAAGAAGCAGTAATTAGGAACTTCTCTCTTCTGACCATATCCGAGTTCTCTTTCTGTGAATGACATTTTAGAATTAGGAGTTAACTGTAGTGTATATTGTCTCATTAACAAGTTTACTGTCAGCTTTAAGTATCTTGTGGAATTATTGACTGCTGTGGCCATTCAGACTCTTCCTTTGGTGCAGAATGTCTTGTTAGATTGTGAATGTTAATGATCTTCTCTCCACGGAGTGAATGGATTTCCACCTAAGTTCATAATTTTAGGAGTTCTTAGCTCTGATGGAAAACTTGCATAAATACACTTTTTTCACCTAAGTATATGTGATTTGGTTTGGGTATGTAGGATTTTGCACATATGTTGTCCATTCTATGCAGTATTTTGTATAACTGCATCTGAATTTTTACATGAAATAGCATACTAGCTAGTAACTGCTAGCTTCATCTTTTGACCTCTTAAGAATAGATTTATAATTCTGGGCAGCCATATGTAAATTATATGTTCAGAAAATAAGATTTTTGAATTAAAAAAAATCTAAAGGGCTTGAACACATTGCTGCCAATCTCTATGAATGTGAAAACAAACTAAACCCAAAATCTGGATTAACTCCATGAGTTTGCTGTGGAGAGTAGAAATCTGCAAAATACCAGTTTGTATTTATGCTTAAAACTGTTTAATAGATACCTGAAATTCAACTTTTTATTTTTATTGCTTGACTACTGAAATTATTTAGTATGTTTCCTCAGGGAGGGAGTCAGTGGGGTACAAAAGATGGCCCTTTTTGGAGCTGTACTCACCAAATAAATTCTTCACGTTTTGAGCTGTTGGAAGGAGACAGTATTCACAGAAATCTGCCAAAACATTGTGCTTTCTGTTTCCCTGTGTTCCTTAGGATTCATTTCCCCGTGATGAAGTTTAAATACATGCATCAGTATTACAGTACTTCTTGGTTTGGGTTTGTTTTGATTTGTGGAAAACATGTAACTGTCATCTCTTGGCTGCTAACTTTCTTGCCTCATTAATGTTTGTTGGTTGTGGAGGCCAATGATCCTGTGTTGTTTTCTTGATAACCTCCAAAATATTAGTAACATTTAAATTGATACTACTGATCATAATTTTTTGTGTCATGAAGATAAATAGGATGTTTCACACCTCCTAGATTTCCATAATCTCAGATGGTTCTACTTTTCTTTTTTTCTTGTCTCCTAATTTTAAGTGACTCCTCCCACTTTCTCCCCAGTGCACCCACACAGTACCAAAGCACCTAAGGCATAAATTTTAGACTACAAAAACATTGCTAGGTTATCTCTATCTGTAAAGCTCCAATTAGGGATGCATTTTACATCTTCAAAGAGTTCTCTGATAGTCTAATTGAATCAGTAGTTTGTATCACTTACAAATCTGAGTGATGTGAACTCACTATTAATATAAAAAGATTTTTTTCCCATCATGCAGTGGCAGTTAAATGTATGAATCGGGGATCATGCCTGATGGTTTAAAGGCTTACTAGCAATAATTCTTGAAGGTCTGTATCATGCAGTGGAATGAAGTCTGCAGTAGTTGTCCTCAGTGATACTCATGTATGCCTGTAGCTTGACATACGATGACAGAGATGGAGCTTATGAGCCTGGGCAAAGCTCTGTGTGAGAATGAATGTAGTCCTTCCTACCCAAGCTGATTCATGCAGTGCTGAGTATATATGGCGTGAGGTATTACAGAAAAGGTAGAAGTACCAGGTAAGATTAATAGCTGAACTACTTTTGTGGTTTGTCTGTAAACTCTTTTTCTGTTAAATGTAGCCTGCACAAATAACAGGATATGGGCTCAAAGTTACCGTATATAGTGAGTTTGACATGCCCCAAACCACGAGGAGGGTGGGTGGCTGGAATGGCTGTGCTATTTGGCGATGTGATTTGTCTGTTTGACCAATACTTTGTTTTTTACCTCAGCTACTGTTTGTAACCCTATCTGAGCAAGGGAAGGTTTGTAGTGTGAATTTGATGTTCTACACAAGCGCTTCTGCAAGGATCCTTGCAGAGAGATGTTTTGTACCAATGTAGAATACATCACTCCCATGAGCAAAACAAGTTTGAGTGGTAAAAAGTGCAATTTTTTTCAGTAAAAGCCTGTTCTACATTATCAACTTCCTAATAGACTTTGGGGAGCTAAGTAGTTCATTTTGACTGTCAACCAGTGTCTGAATCCAAAACTTGTTTGCAGATTTATCACAGTACGTAAGAGTCTTTTCTGTGTAGATTGTGTTGTTGCTGGGCTGTGCATAGAGCACTATATATGCATACCTCCAGAGGTTATGTAAGTACGTGTGCATTTTCTACTTGCACAACAGGTTAAGCATCTATCAAAAAGCATCACAGCTAAATTAGCAATCTTCCCATTTTTGAAATGCTGACTGATAGACTTAAATTTTCATTTGTCTGTTCTTGTTTCTGTGAAGGATTCTAAGTGTGATACTCAACGCTGAAGAGAGTCAACCAGTGCAGCAATTGTTAGTGTTGGCAGGGTCAGTGACCTGTAATCTAGTTCTACAAGGTACCGTGGCCCTTTGCTATGTGCCAGTTCCTTTAGGCCAGATCCTTGGACTGATGCTGCTGTCAAGAGTGAAATCCAGATGCTGTTCTTCTCAGTATGGCCTCAGTGGGTCAAGGACTCAGTTGCCAAGTATCATACAAGAAGAAGGGCTTTGATATACGGACAGCTTTTATATTTATCTTCGCCTTCAAAGGGTGACTAGCTTCATATACCTTCATAATGCTCTTCCCTTTTTTTCCAGTTTTTAGGTTTTTTTCTTACTAAGAGGAAAAAAAGCCAGGATTAGAATACTGAACATTCAACATGTATGAAGTGAATAAGTGATGATTTTTGATATTTTACTTCATACTATAACAGACATGGTATTTGAATATGTTGTCTTCAAAAGAAAGCACTGAGAATACTTGGTTTACTTGACTTTTATTTCCATTTATTTAAAGAGAAATGACAAAAGTGGCATACGTATTAAAGATTTGACTAGCTAATACAATGCAATGTTTATTCTTATGCTGTCTCATTTGTTTTTTTCCCCATCAGAATTAATAAATTAAAAGGTTTTAATAATGTAAAGTGATGCATATATTCATATCTCTTTATACTTTCTCGGTTCATATGTATAGTTCCCGTTAATTAGAATCTTAAGATCTCTGTACATGCATCAAGGAAATAATATACCCTGGAAGATAAATCTAACATAGCTGATGATGGAAAAAAATGAACTTTTAAGTCTTACACAGACCATCAGAGTGAATGAACTCCTCTTCCTGCTTGTCTTGTCAGGTCTATAAACAGAAAAGTTGTCTTACCTTGCAGGCATTAAGCAGACATTATCTTGGATAAAATTCTTCTCATTTTAAAATCCTGCACATAGAGTTTTAATGTTTCTTGGTTAAGTTTATTTGAGAGCAGGATATACAAATCCTTTTCTTTCTCTTTTTTCTACTACTTCTTTCCTCCCTGCAAAAAATCAAGCAAAATTCAGTCCTTCTGGAAGGAGATACTGTAGAAGATAAATAATTTGTATTTTATAAGCAGAATCATATGCCATTCTGAGTAGGGCTAGGAAAGTGCTTGTGCAATCTGTGCCTTTTTGTCTCTGCCAACACATTTTTAAAAGCTGTTCTGCTATTGAGGATGTGAATTGTATGTTAGGAACGCAGTTTAGATCTGTGAAGCTCTGTGGTTATCATTGTTATGCAGTAAAAGAAAATGCCAGTGTAGATCTTAAATGTGGACTCTGAGTTCTTACAGAAAACTTAAGAGATTTTTGGTATACTTAGTTCTCTACATGTGTTTTTTTTTAATATTTATACTGCACTTTATTAAGGAGAGGCAACTATACAACTTGTTAACTAACTAGATCAGGCACACCTGTTACCTCTTCTAAAGGAAAGACCATCTTGTTCTAACAAGATACTATGAGTAGGAGGTCTGTATGGAAATAGTAAAAATCTGAGTGACGGGAAAAGTTAAAAGCATCAGGCTCATGGAAATGGAAGATACAGATCTCCCTTTTCTCAAAATTAGGTCCAATAATTATTCATGCAGATTATATGGCATCGGTGCAGATAGTCTTTGTATTTCTTGAGCTAGATGATAGATCTAAAAGATTTTTTGGGGGGCAGTGTCAGATTCCCCATGTGTACTTTTGCTCTGTAGGGTGGTCTGCTAGCCAGGATTTGAGGGTAGAACCAAAAGCTTCCACTTTCTTTCCCACCACAGCTCTAAATGCGTGTACACTTCGGAAAAGTTACTAATTGGCTTCTGATTCAGCTGATGAGCTCGATACCAGTAGTTGGACATTGAAAATATTCATCATATTGCAAATAGCTGTGTCCGTGGCACAATTTTGAGTCTGCTGCTTGCCGCTACTAGTGAGCTGCTTAAAGAAACACTGGGCAGGACTGTTGCTCCACACGCTGCAACAGATTGTTACAGTTTATACAGGTGTACACATGACCAAACATATTTTGAGCTCTTTAACAGATTATTTTCTCATTTGGAAGAGTTTGCATTTAAATAGGTGAGACAGAAACAGGTAAGAGGGAGAGAGGGAAAAAAATCTAGTTTAGATTTATGATGCAGAATTGCCAGCTCTTTCATCATTGCTTGCATGTCATAGTTTTCATGCTTCTATGGGACCCTTCTGTTCTAGAGTGTTGTCATAAATTAGTTTGCAGTGCTGAATGATAGGGTTAAAAAACTAGTGTTCTTACTGTTGTATTTATTCGTGTCACATTTAATTTATTAGGATATATTTATTAATGTAGCACATCATAATTCACACTACTTATGAAGGTAATCCTTCCCTGCCTTCCACCCATGAGTTCCTTGCTCTCAAAAATCTCCAAAACCAGTTAGCCAAAAACCCCACCTGTCAAGTTTTGGAAGGTGGAGTTTTCTGGTAATGAAAACTGGGATACTTTCCATTAAATATTTTTGCTACAGGTCTATGATAAACATGAGATAGTTACCCAGTTGCCTATAACTGACTGTCATCCTGGGAATTGTTAGTATTGTAACATGCTACTTGGAATTACTCAAAAAAATCCTTTTGCGTTGTTTTAGAAATAATTTTTATTATTGGAGTGTAGGTGTGGCATATTGGTTGTACAGGATAATTATTTTTGGGTCGTGACCTCCTTTAGAAGAATAATGATGAGGTAGTGTGGAAGGGAGGATCACTTGGAAAATTGTGTAATAAAACTGGATAACCCCTTAGAGGCTGTGTGTATATCTGTGCTTTCCAATAGGAATTAAAAGTATACCTGTTCCCTGTAAACACAAGCCATCGGTCTTTTTTTCCTACCTGCAGAATTGCTCAGGTTCACATTTTAGATAGTAATATGCTATCTAAATGACTCATAATCCATTCAAATTGTGCTTTAGATTTCTAATCCTGTCTGACAGTAACAGCAAATACCAAATTGATGTTAAATATTCTAACAGCCATCTGAACATTGTACTAACAGACATGGTGTAAGTAAAGCTAATTAATTCAGCTTTGGTAAACACTTTTGCAGTCAAAATGACAGTATAACCGTGCATAGTCTAGCTCACAAAGTTGATCAGACTGCTTTAGTACAGCGCTAGGGACTTAGATATCACAACTGAGTCAGTACAACACAACATGTGGCGAGAAGCCTCAGGCAGATGAGCAAATTGGCCAACTGTTCACCGAAGAGAGCTCTTCATTCACAGTCTGAATAGAGTTGTTCAGATGGTTAGACTTAATCTGTACCTTTTGTACTTATTTTGGCAGTAAATAGATTACCTCCCTCTCCCTCAAAAGCGTGTATTTGCAATTCTTACTGCTGTAGCATCGAACTACCAAATGCATGCTTGATGTTTTCACCACAACCAGCTAAGCTTAAAAGAGACTTAGCACAGCCGTCTTTCCTTTGATGTGTGGTAAACTTGCTGCTGTTCAGCATTCTCGGCTTTTTATTTGTAGCTTTTAAAATATGTTGGTGATACCTATGATGTATATAGTTTTTGGACTGAATATAGAAGAAAAATGTATACGGGAAAGGAAAAAAGTTTAGAAACTATTCTGACAGTAAGGCTTAGTGGCATTCTTTGAACTTAATTTTACAGTCATCTAATAGAATTGTAAAGGTATTTTAACAAACTTAGTGAAACTGCTGTAACTCCACAAATCGTGGTAGTGATTTGAATCTCTCCATCTATGTTTGCATAAGCCGGATGCAGCTAAACTGAGATGTGGTTTCAAAATTGGAAGCAATTAAGTTGAAGAGGTAGGAAGTTAATGCACCTCAGTTTCTGGTTACACTGCTGATTTAATTCAGCATCTGTCCGTGCTGCTGTTGAAAGAAGTGGTCTTGGTTTTTCCCATCATGTCTTCCCAGTTTAAATCTCGTATTGCTGCTTTTTTTCTTTTGTGCTGGCACTACCATTTTTGTTAGGCACACTAGGGCAAGGAATTTGAATTGATCTGGATTAAGGGACAACTAGGTGAATAAAAAAAACTAATTGCATGGTCTGAGTCAGAGGTTGATGGTTAAGGATTCGTACTGTGTGTGGAGTCCCGCAGGAAACTCTACGGGGACCTGTCTTTATCAGTGACCTGGAGCAGGTGATGTGGCGCACTGTCATCACATTTGCAGGTGACAAGACACTGGGGGGATGACCAGGTGATACGCTTGAGGGAAGGGCTGGTAGTCAGGGATTACTAGAAAGCAGGAGGAACAGGGTGTCAAGAACCTGAAGATCTTCAGCAGGGACAAATGCCAAGTCTTGCACCTGGCAGGGTTGTAGGCTGAGAACAAGAGGGGCTTGGCAGAGCAGCTCTGCA
>NW_009646631.1:3235753-3252394 GCF_000708025.1 Charadrius vociferus
GCTAGGAGAGGCTGTGGGGAATTGAGCCTGTTCAGCTTGGAGAAGAGGTGGACTCCCAGTGCCTATGGGGAGCTTATAGAGAAGATGGCATTGGGCTCTTTGCAGTGACTAAATTGAAACAGGAGTGATTCAGATTAGATATAAAGAAAAGCTTTTTCACCATGGCTGGGTTGCGGGAGAGGTTATGTGGTCTCTGCCCTCAGAGGTTTTCAAGACCCAGCTGAATAAAATGCTGAGTAACCTGGGCTGACCTCACAGCTGAGTCTACTTTGAGGAGGAGTTTGTATTAGAGACCTCCTGAGGCCCCCTTTCCAGCCTGAACTACTCTGTGTTTCCATGGTTCTGTGATCCAGCCAACCTCTAGCTCAAAATAAGTCAGCAGTTTAGTGGCAACAGAGGGAGAACTTTTTCTTCCTTTTAAAACTGAAGATTTACTCCCTCTCCCTGAAGATAGCCTTTCATGTTTAAACTAGTCTCTCTCACTTTCTGTCGCAGTAGATGAGACGAGCGCATGGTGGGTTATTTTGACTTAGTTAAGGAAGAGCAATATGTTAAAGGAATTTAAGTTGTTTGTGAGCTGATGTTCAACCATAAAGTGGTTTGAGTCACATTTAAACCTTTAAGGATTTATTTTAGCTATTTTTAAACCACTTTATATTGAATGGGTGTATTGTGTTTCTAGAGACTTGCCCTCAGTTTATTTTGATTTTAGTTGTAAAAACAAGCAGGTCTTCCTAGTGGCAAGCTTGAGTCATCTCATTACTTAACTCTAAACAAAGATGCTGCATACGAAGTTTAGGTGGCGTGGACAGTTGTCTCTTATTCTCAGGCTCACTAAGAACAACACCATTTTATACCAGTGAATCCCACAAATTAAATCAAAGTGGGAAAGAAAGAGTTTATCACATTTTTAAAAGTAGTAATGCATATATATAATCAGTGAGGATTACAATTTCTACCCAGTATCCATTGCTTGCTTGTCAGTTAAGTCTTATTTACGTCTAGAGGGAATAAGGGAAAGGGTAAGTCTGCAGCACTACTGCTGAAAGTATCATCAAATCACTCTGGTTTTCAGGATCAAAGTAAGTATTTACAATTGCTGATTAGAAGGCCCATGTATAATAAATAGACTTAAAGCTTTAAAAGCTCACTGGAGATGCCTGCTTTTGCTCTCCAGGATTTTTCCTTTAAATAATGAAGTACTTCTTGTAAACTAGGAAAAGTACTAGAAATCAGCATTATCTTAAACTTTGCCTAAAGGGGATTGCATCACTTTCAAAAACTGATTGTATTCATCTTTGTAGTCATACCTAAGACTTTCAACATATTTTTAAGCTCAAAAATTTTAAATTGAATTATGTTTTCTCTCTAATCTTGGAGTGATAAGTGTATGTCATCACCATATTGCTCCATTAAAATATTTGCTTACTCTGAGCCATTGCTTCATTTCTCTTCCTGAGTGCTGAACACATGCTTAGCTTAGTGCTACTTTATGATTTCCTATAGGTACCTTCCATTTCACTCCTTTTGACAGGAATAACCTCTCCTTGGATGGCAAATTAAATTTCAGATACGTTGCTAATCTGAGTCAAAGAGGTGAAGAGATCTCTAAAAGTACTGTAAGTTCTCCACCGCTTTTCTTCTGATAGTTGTTAAGGCCTGATCTGTGCAAGAAAACTGATTCAAAGCACCCAGCTAAAGGTGTGTTGAGATGCAGAATTCTTTGTATTGCCATCAAATAAATTGGTTTTCTGTTTGTATTTGCCATCAAGCAAGTTCAGTTTTCTCACTTTACGTTATCCAGTGTTTCCTTCCTAGGTACAGGTTTGTGTTACTGCCGGGGCAAGCTGTTACTTGTATTTATAAATGCTAATACTACTGTTAGCATTGTTTTTATATTATAATGCTGAAGAAGAAAATTATAAAATTATCCTGCTGATAAATTATATTGTGTTAAGAGTGGAACTGTTCTGTGTCTGGCGATGGTTTGTTCTACTTACCGAGCTAGTGGGATCATCATGAGCAAAACATGTATTTTTCATTTCTAAAAATACAACAGAAGTTACATTGTTTCATGTGTAGGTTTGGAGTGTTTTAAGAGATGTGTGTAAGAGAGTTAATTTCAGCTTCAGGCTCTTGGATCAAAACTTTCTTGGCTTATATAAGATTAGTACAATAAATATATGAGTAAAATTTTGGTGTTTTTTCAAATTATTTTTTAATTTAAATTCTTACTATGAGGAAGCTATTAGGACACTCGAGCATAGGTGTCTAAAGCTATTTTAAACTCTCTGGAATATCATCTCTGGCTCCCTGCAACCTCTTTAAATGGCACATATTCTCCTGTGTTTTGTGCCATATCTACAGCCAGATGTTTTGGATATGACAATCTAAAATGGTCCCAGACACCTGTATTTGGATGCCTGAATTGCTTTCTAACGGATTGCTTTTTGTTAGATGTTTTCAGATGGTTATAACACAAGATTACCTTGCTTCAGGAAGGAGAGAGGAAATAAATAGCCAACTGAGAACTTTGGACTTGTAGAATAGTAAAAGCAGTACATTTATTTAAAAACAAATAAACAAACAAAACAAAACCACCTGGAACCAAAAGGAAACAACCCCCCAAAACCAATAAAGCAGCCACTGGCACATCTTGGTATTTTAAGAAGAAGTATTAATGCTTGAACTTTGAAATACTAATGTAGCTTTTAATGGTCTCTTACTGTAATAAACAGTTGTAGCTATTAATTGCTTGAAACACAAACCTTTTAACATTAATTTATATTTTTTCTTTAATTACTTGGTTAATTAAAAAAGTTCTTTCCCTTTGTACATTTTTTTTAAGCTTTATTTATTGTTAGTATTAAAGATTCCAGAATAATTCTGAACTGATTTGTCATCTGACTTGAACTTGTACGTGTGTCAGGTGAGACTGGGGGGAGTCTTGTTTTCATTTTTGTTTTTCTTATTCTGTCTCCCCACAAAACATGCCAAACCAAGGAAGGTGACTGGGGGGGGAGGGTCTACAGCAAGATATATTTAAAGTGGGTGGAATTGGGTTTAAAGAAGTTGGTTATATCAAAGTGTATTGTTTTATCACTTTTGTGGAAAAAACTATTAGAAGTGGAACAAGCTACACACAGGTATGATTTAAAAAAAAATCAAACAATAAAGTGTTGCATTTGGAGGAAGCTGGTTGCCACGAGGATGCAGGCAGGCTTCATTTTGAGATAGTGTCTGTAGGTTGTTTGTAAAAAGGGTTATTGTCCGAAGAGCAGATGAGGTGATCTGTTGTAGGTAGTTACGTGAAGTACTACCTAATGCTGAGGTTTTGTCATTTCATTTCTGAGAGATGTTTTATAAAGTAGACTTGGTTTTGCAGCTGATGGATAATTTAGCAGGTAGAAAATTGACAAATCTTAGAGAATTTATTAAAGTGTCTATATTTTTAAATACAATATTCATGGAGACTTTTTGTCCTTTCTGGGAAGCTAGAGGAAGTATGGATTCAAGTTCCATGCGTCCCAAGAATGCACTAGGAAGGCAGATTTCAGCCATGGAGATCCCAGGATAGCCATTTTGGAGAGCCTGTCATTGTATGACATGTTAGCTACCACTGTGAACATTGCTCTTTAGCTCTGTATGTGACGCTTTTCTAGTATCTGCTTTTATTTCTTCCTTTATGTTTCCAGTTTCCAGTTGGTTTAAATTTTTAAAAGGGTATGATTTCCTTGGTTTTATCGTATACGAGGTAATACTAGCGAATTTCAGGTTATACGAACTATAAAAGATAGTTTTCAACTGAAAATATCCTTCAACAAGAACTATGGAATTTATGATTTGCTGTTACAGATGCTGTCTTCTAGATTAAGTAGTGCTTTCTTGCTTAAAATATAAATAATTTTAAATGTTACTTAAATATGAAAATAAACTATTTGTTGTCAGTATCTAATAAGGAAGTATCTAATGGAAGACAGTAGGCTTTTTCAATTTTCTTAGACTGCAGTTTGGCAGCCTGACTGCAATTGTGTTTAGTAAATTTCTCTTCATAGAAAGTATGCTTTTACCCAGGACTTCTGTAAAAGTTTTAGTCATACCAATAGTAGCAACATAAATCTAAACCAGAACTGGTCAGCAAGCAAGAGGCACCTCCAGAGAAAAAAAAAAAAAAAGAAAAAAAAAAAAGATGGAAGAAGTTGAAAAAAGAATGAGTAATGTTGTGAGGATTGTTCCTACGGCTGTGAAAGACATCAATGCGTAGTACAGTAGAAGAGGATAATTTTTTTTAAGAGTTTAAGTAGAAGGTATAGAATTCAAAATACTTAATATTCTGTCAAGTTACATAAACTGTA
Organism: Charadrius vociferus; assembly: GCF_000708025.1. Taxonomy (NCBI): domain Eukaryota; kingdom Metazoa; phylum Chordata; class Aves; order Charadriiformes; family Charadriidae; genus Charadrius; species Charadrius vociferus. The sequence continues at coordinate 3,240,109 of NW_009646631.1, forward strand.
GTCTTTTTAAACTCATCTTTTCTTTGAAATACTAAGGGAGGTTGCTAAGGGGTGGGGGGGTATGTCAAGTGAAATGGCTGCTGCAATGGTGTTATGCAACAGAGTTAATTTCGACCTACGCTCTGCTTCTCTGCAGAAGAAGTTGAAGAAGAGTCTGAAACTACAATTGAGGTTGATTTGACTGATAAACAGAAACATCAGCTGAAGCACAGAGAGCTCTTCCTTTCTCGCCAGTATGAGTCCCTTCCGGCAACACATATCAGGTAAGAAAAAGCAAATACAATTTATCTGTGTGTTCTGTTGAGGTGGATTTCCTGCCAGTAGCCCACCTGCTTGAACGCTCCAGCCTTCATCTTGCAAAAGGATGCGATTGATCACAGCTGAGTTGTGCCAGGTTGTCCCATGAACTACTTTAGAAATTACTTTGTTTTTTCCTTCTGTTACTTCATGTTTGAGCAAGGGGCAAGAGTCTCAGAGCTCTGTCTCGCCATTAGACCATCAGTTCATAAAGTGATATCAAGTCAGTCTGTCCTTACTTTGCAAGAGGGTTTTTTTTTAACTGTTCTTTTGCTGGCCAGAGGAACTTCAACTGTTTTGTCTGCCCAGGGAAACCACAGATGGGTTTGGAAAGGAGACAGTGACTCAGTGGTCAGATCTGCAATTTAGGGCTGCACACATTTAAAAATAAAATTACCCCAGATTACTTAAGTAAATGTGAAGAAGTCATGATGGAGTTGGGCTAAATGTTGCAAAAGCATTTCAAGAATTGTTTTAAATTGCCCTAATGCTAATGTAGGAAGAGGCTTGCTAAAGCTCAAAGAAGATTTGTTGATTTCTTTCTGTAAATGATGTAAGTGCTCATGTCATCTCCTATTTAGCAGTCAAGCAAATTCTTTTTGTATTGGGTGGAGTGGGGAATGATGTACCTAGAAATGGAAAAGAAAGAACACAGTGACAAGGGGGAGTGTAGCGAGTGGAAAACAAGGGCTCTTGCATTGCATTCTGAAGGAACTTTCGTTCTTTCATTACATCCAGCTCCCCTCAGCCGTTCAGACCATAAATGACAAGAAGCTACCAAAAAAAAAGTGTATTTGCTCCAACAGGAGAAATCCTTTATATGTGCATATATATTTTCTCCCTCATTGGCACATGTGTGGCTTATCTTTCTCACTGCCAACACAAACCTGGAAGTTGGAAATTTTTGTATTAATTTGCTGTGCTTGATTCAGCTACTTGTTCTCTGACTTTGAGAAAGTCATTTAACTGTCAAATCTCTGATTCTCCAACTACAGCATAGAGATAATAATCCTGCAGAGTTTCTCTTACTTACTTTGACATTTAGATATCGAAATAAGGTATTCTCTTTGTGGAGAGAAGATTACATAGAAGAAGTATTGTAAATGTCTTCTCACCTCAAACTCAGGGAGCAAATACAATAGAGGTTCTCCAGTACGTACTTCACAAAAGCCAGAAAAACACGTGAATTCATAGTACATGCAGCACTGCACAGCAGACAAATGCAGAGTGATGACTTGCATCTACTTTTCAAAACAGATGAATGCTGTAGGGCTGTGCTGTCACGTGTTGCTAAGACCTTTACTGGACGAACTCTGGACCGAGCTTTATGTAGTATAATGACGTTTTAACAATTTTGACTATTTTAAAAAGAAACAAGAAGGAAAACACACTGCAAAATATTCCTTATTTAGCTTTTTTACTTAGTAGTGTTCAGATTCTGTGGTTCTCAGTAGTTTTCATAACTTTTATTAATTAGCTTGTCCTGTAAAAGAGGATAGAAATGTTGTGAATGTGTTACTCCTCCAACTTACTCCCGTCAGTGCTCCAGAATATCCAAGGATGGAGATTCCACAGCCTCTCTGGGTGTCTGTTTCAGCATTTGACCGCTGTCATTATTAAATTGTTTTTCCCATTGTCTAACTGGGATTTCTCTTGTTGAAACTTGCTGTCCACTGCCTCTTGTCCCATCAGTCTGAAAGGAGCCTGCCTCTGTCTTATTTGTCTATCTTTTCATTAGGTAACTGACGACAGCAGTAGGATTTCTCCCTTTAGTTGTCATACCTTAAGAGTGAACAAATCCAGTTTAGTATCATCTGCAGACTCGCTGAAAGTGTATTCAGTTAACTTGTTCAGATTGTTAATAAAGATGTTAAACTGTTGGCCCCAGTATCAGCACTTGGGGGGTACCTGCAGTAACCAGCTGCCGGCTGGACTCTGTGCCACTCACTACAACCTTTTCAGCTTGGTAGTCTGGCTAGGTTTTTTTCCAACCTTATTGTCTACTTCCCTAGTTCCATATGTTACCAATGTGGTTAAAGGACGCTATAGAACACACTGCAGGCCTTGCTAAAGTCGATGTAGAAGACATTCACTGCTGTCACTGGTCTAGCAAGCCAGTCATCTCCGTATAGAAAGCTAGCATGCAATGAAAGTCTGAGTAGCTCCATTCTGGGGGCCTCTGCTCTTACCACCTGCAGTTTTAGCCCCTAGATAGGAACAGTCGGATTTACAGGAGAAAATAAGTGGTTCAATGGAATAGAGGGGAGAATGGAGATCAGCTCTCTCAAGAGTAAGAATACAAAAGCACGGTCACTTTGGAAGGAAGAGGAGAAAGCTAAAAGTGATTTTTGTGAGAACAGAGGAGGCTGAACTATCTGTAGTTGCTATTGGCAGCTACAGATCTTGAACTCTTACTGGTATCTTCAGCCAAGAAAAGAAACTTTCGGTTGCCTTTCTGCTTGTAATTTAAGGGAATAAAATATTTTTACTTTGTGTGGTATGTTTCTGTTTAGATTTTACTGATATACTTCTACTGCTTTTGTTTTGTTTGTCGTCTTAACATTTACTCTTTACATTTTTTTTTTAACTGAATGGCAGAGAAAATTGCAGCCCTGCCCACCAACCCTGGGACTGAGATTACTTTTATTCTAATTCACAATTACAAATACAGTATTGCCTTATTTATACACCCGATACCATTACTTTATTGTTGAGATGCTTTGCAGTTATTTTAGCAGGTTAGATTTCTTTGACGTGCAAGTCTAATTCTGAAGCTCTTTGGTCTGTAATGTTGATATTCAAATAATTCTGATGTAGTTTGTTTGCTTTTGAATTACTGAAATACAGTTTCATTCCTTATTCTCATACATTTTATGTTGTTATATACATTATATATAACTCTCTTGAGATACAATTTGTTTTGTTATAAATATTGGTATTTTTTAGACTTACTCTGGCTTCCCCTTTGCATTAGGTGTCACTATGCCATTTTAGTAGCTTTAGGAAGTGGTATAAGTTTTGGCACCAAAGAAAAAAAGCCAGTTTTAGAAAAGAATTAGAAGCGGGTGGTATAGTAGTAATTAAAAATGACAGTGCTGCCTTGTGGACACAATGTTCTTGCAGTGGAATGTATTTAAGATATAATTGCCTACCTCAGTGCAGCACCATTCTGGAGCGATGGCATGTGGTATGCACTAGTTTGGGTCTCAAAAACAACGCTTGCTACCTTACTGCCTACTGCCAAGTTACAAGTGAAACTATTCCCTCCCCTCTCTGCTCAAATGTGTAAGGTTTGTAGCATCCCTCCAGTGAAGTTTCTCCTTCCTTCCTAATCCCTGCATGTTACAGCTGCAGTGTAACCAGGCACTGTAATCCCCAGATGTCCTTGTAACAGAGTTATACTGCCAGCCAGACTTGCTGAGTACTCTCCTTCGTTAACGTCACGCAGTAAATGCACCCAGAATTCATGCAGATGGCTCCTGTAAGCAATGCCAGTCCCAGAGAGGGGTTGAGTTGAGCTGAGCTGAAGTGTTGTGTACTTTAACTTGGGTTTTCAGAGGTTTGAGCATTACCAAATACAGCATTTTGGAAAGGCATGAGAAGGCACGGAGGGGGGGAAATGTTGAAAGTTGTCATAAAGGTGAAATTGTTTGCCAGTGTTGTAAAATTCACCATCTGCAAATGGTTATCTTGTTAGGGAGATGCACTGGTTTATCTGACTTGGGATTTAAATTTATTTTTCATTCTTAAGGTCTCAAGAGTTAATAGGTGGTAAACATGTTTAGATTGCTGTAAAAGATTGCATTAGCTTCTAGGATCACTTGTAATTGCTTTTAAATTTAATACTTTATATGAGTTCTGTAGAAGAATTTATCCATGAGGGTTCATCTTGCCATTGCATTATCTTTGCTTAGTTCATGTTTGCTAATAATTGTGTTTCAGTCTTGGGGTTGTGGGGTTTTGTGTATTGCTATTTTAGATGTTTGGAAAGCATACATAAGCCAAGCATTCTCAGGTGTCGAATAAAATCAGGTGTGAATCTTTTGGGCTGCTCTATACTGTATTAACACAGCTCCCCCCCCCCAACCCCCCCCCAAGAAAACAAGCAAACAAACGAAAAACTAAACCACAACTCATTTATGCAAAGTAAAAAGAGGCTTGTATGCAGACTTTCACTAAAGTCAAAGCAGTTTGAGAACGGAGAAAAGCTGCAAAGACTGGTAGCCATTTGTGAATAAATAAAAATGAAATTTGATAAATTACTTCTGTTAAACAATCTTTCTGGTAAGTTAAAGTTTGAATACAAGTTTTTAAGAGTTCTTCCCTGGGACCAAAGAGCAGTATGGGATTCTCATGAGCTCTTTTGTTGCTCTTTTACCTGATTCAGGCCACACAATTTTCTGCAGTGACTATTGCTGAGATCCCAACTGCTTGTGCTTGAATTGAATTGTATATTTCAGTGAGACATCCATGCTTGGTTGAAAAATTTCCAAGTGATGGATAATTTACCATCTTCATTATAGTTTTATCAGTTGCTAAGTATATGTGTTTGTACCTCGGTACTTTTTTTATAAGTGCAGGAATTCTGATCACATAAGGGGTTTTTTTGTTTGTTTGTTTTTGTTTTTCTCCTGGACACTGTGTTTTCACTGAGTACTTTTTGCTTTTCTTGGGCACAATTTCAAGATGCTGCAGTTCTTGCTGAGCTTGATTTCTGGACTCAACAGGGCTGTGTATGATAACTGTGCATTATGTCCATATTTGTCATTATGGAGATTATTCAAACAACTGTAATAAACCTACTCCCCGATCTTTAATAAAGAGTATTTACTCTGTCATTGGATTACCTATGTTTCTTGTATTTTTTTTAGAGGATTATATTTGTTGCTTCACGTAAGCAGCAAATTCAAGCTTTGTATGTACCTACGGGCTTAATTCAGAAAAACTTTCCAGAACCTGATTCTGAAATCTTCAGTTCTTTCTAACTTATGAGTCCTGCTTTTATTTACCTTTATTTAAAAAACAAACAAACCAACCCCAAACTATTTTAAGATGCTCTTGGCTTGGTTTATTCCTTCCATTCCCACACAGAAAGGACTTCATGAGCCTTTAAGATTGTGGTTGCATAAGATCATTTTATGAAAATGCTTGGGGAGAGTGAATGATTTTGCAGAATGCATGTTAATGTGTGACATTAAAGAGCTTCCGAATAGTCTGATCATGAGAAGAGTTCTTTATTATTTTTTTTAAAGAAATTTGGAGCCTCTGCATTTTTTTACATGTAAGCATACAAAAAAGTGTACTTAAACTTCTAAAGTATCAAGCTATAACAATCTTGGTTTCCCTCTGTTCTGAAATTGTTCCCTGTAGTAGTTTAATACATTTTTTGCTCTGTTTTTTTTTTTCCTTTGTCTTTTGACATCATTCTGATCGGTAATGCAGTCCAGAACACATCATCGTACTTTTTTTAGTTTGGTCGTTTTTTGTTTTCTTTGTTTGGTGGTTATTTTTTGGGTAGTTTTTTTTTATTGTTGTTAAATTATCCCCTAGTTCCTGGATAGATTAAAGTAACTTTGGTAGCACTTTGTAGAAATACTAGAAAAAGTAACATAAGTATGTACAGTTCATAAAAACATCTAGTGCTTACAAACTGCCTGTAAGAGTGTGATGCTTTTTAGATGCATAATAAATGACTCCGTTTTATCATACAGATTTCTTTGTGCTGTGCTGCTTCTTCATGATCTCATCAGGACTCACTAATATTGCTACTTCAAACAACTAAGGTGTATAGGAATACATTTTTCTGAATGTGGGATTCCTTCATTTAAAACAGACCAAATGGCCTGAAGCTCAAGACAGATAGGGCAGGTCATTTTATAGAAGAAATGTTGTGACTTTTTAAGGCATGGCACCTTAGGATTTAGTGATACTACCTTAGGATTTGTAGTTTTGGCATTCTTGGCAAACTAGAAGGATCTGGCATATGGGGAGGGTGTGTGTATTCATTTATATACCTTGTATATATATGTGTGTGTATACGAGATACAAATTTTACCTAGTTTTTGAAAGCTTACTTTGAACCTTATAAGCCTGATTTATTTTCTGGCATAAATCAGACTGGGTAAGGAGTGAATCTACTTTGCATGGGCATGTGCTTACCTGATGATTTGGATTGTTAAGAAAGGAATTCTTCCTTTCTAGATTGAGTTTATTTAGAACAAAGGGACTTGAGAAGCATGTCTGATTTTTTTTTTTCTCTTTTTTTTTTTTCTTTTCCAGTAGAATTTGGAGAATTCTTACATGAATTAAGACGAAAATTCAATCTAGGCCAGAGTCGTCTTTTCAGATGTGTTCAGTAGCCAGTACTAGTAACACTATGAGAAAAAGTTTATTTATTGGTGGAAAGTTGTCACTTAAATACCTGAAAAACAGTACATATTTCCCTGTAGTGACATAATTACAAAGTAGGAGTCTTTCATATGGTGCAAAACTTTAAGTTCAGTTGCATGAAGTGATGTGTGTTGCTTCCGAGCTGGGTGACCTTGTAATCTCATGCTGAAAAATAATTCCTAACCAGCCTCCTGTGTTTTTATTCAATATATGTGCATTGATGCTGCTGTGCTAAAAGGTAACAATTTTTTTACTTTTTAAAGTGAATTAATCCCTAGAGGAAAAATAGCAGTGACTTGAGTTTCCTACAGTAGTTTATAGGAAGTATATAGAATATATTTTGAGATACCAAAACATGTAGTTTTACTGTGTCCAGACCAGGAAAACATTTCTCTCTCTGTGGCACTCAGTGCATTATTCTTTCTACTCAGTGTTTTACTGCAGACCCGTCTCAGCTACACGATACAAGATTCAGTCAGTAATGTAGACTGAAACAATATTAGTGCAAATACAGTTTTAAGTGATAATGCGTTAAACCTTGTTTCAAATGTGTGTACGTTCATAGATCCATATGTTTACCCATTAGCATTTTCTGCAACTATTAAGGTAAGATCTTTTGGCAAAGTTGGTGAGTGCTTTGGCTCTTCATGGTAGTTTAAACATTTAAACTGTGTAAGTTGTTACTGAATGCAGAGTCTCATTTAATTCTGTTTTTTGTAAATTTGTTTCACATTGGGAGTGTTTTTTCCTGCTTAGATTATGACTAGCTAACAGTAGCGAGAAAGTTGGAACCTTAAGAATGTGCAGAAAAGTTTGAACACTATCTACAAATTACTTTTAAATCCATGTCAGTTACGCATGATTGCTCCAAGAGACTGCCTTTAAATATTACCAATTTAGAGTGCTCAAAATCAGCATTCCAGCTCTAATTAAGATTAAAATTCTGAATTTTTTACTAAAAGCCACACGCAGCATAAAAAGCCTGGGCCATCCATATGATCTATGCATATGTTTAGATGCCAGACATTTACTGATTCATTTAGATGTACATAAATCAATTTGCTGTGCATTCTGTTTTTAATTTTATTTGATCAAGAGTGCGTTAATAAGGTAATACCAAGTTTATTGATCTGTCTTTTGGCAACAGATACACTGTCTTGTACTGTTTGGGAGATTGGTATTTTGTTGAGGACACAGATCCCAGTAGTATTCACCTATCAAAGGTGTTTTATTGATTTTTTTTTTTTTTTTTCGTTTTTTTCCCCTTTGGTTTGGAACAGCTCTGTAAATGAGCAGAGCCAAACTCAAGCCAATTAAATATTAATCAATACAATGCAGATCTTTCTTCTGTTAGTTCTAGATATTGATTGGATATTTTAAAAGTCAAACTCCAGTTAGGGTCTGTTGCAGATTTAAATCACTATGATGATGCTTTTGTGTTCATGTTTTTAGTGTTGTGCAATAACTTGCTCTCAAGCTGTAAATATCTTTGCAATCTGGAGAACTTGAAATTTGCTATAAAGACTTAGGTACATGTCTGTCAGCATCGTTCTGTGCCCCTTAAACTGCACTTAGAAGTAAAGCACACAAGTACTTTATTGCCTTCCCGTAACTGGAGAATCAATTTCATATGATTAGCAGAAGCTCTTTGGACTCCACAGTTCCTGCTCTGTGGTTTGGTGATCATCATTGCAATTTAGACTGCTTGTAATGGCTCAGGGTGGTTGTTTGATTGTAGATCTACTGAACGCTTTCCTGTTTAAGACAGTTCAGGAAAAAACTTTTTATTTAAGGTAGCCCTCTCCTCCTCTACTCAATATCTGTACCCTTTTTTCCCCTTCTTTCCCTTTATGCTGAATATGGAAAGGTTACTCCCAAGTGATACTCCTGCACAAAACTTTTCCACCCGTCTTCATTATGCACCTTCTTTTTAGTTTAATCTCTGGTTGTCATTGAAGTAACAGCATATGATAAAATCAAATCATAACCGTAATATTTCCTAATATTCTTTCCTGTTATTTTATTCTAAGACTGTCTAGTTAGTGACTCACGCTTCTGTGATCCAAATCTCTACTGGTCTTGATGAAGATCAGCAAGAGACAATTGGTATATCTATACAGAATTGCCCTACATCATTCTGTCATATTCAGGAGGACAATCAATAATTGTTAATAGCAGAATTTCAAAGTCTGTGGAGTCATGCCTGCATATATTACTTTTTTTCTTGAACTTGTATCTGAATGACCAATGCATATCAAGTTTCAATGACTTGGTAGGAACCCAAAGCAATGTGTTTTGAGAGTTCTTAGACTGCATCAATCTCGCCCAAATTGCATCTACTTTACAACAGGAAACTTAATCTATGAGGTTGCTTTTTCCACTCCTGTGGTTTGCTCTGGTTAACAGGCACAAAGTGTTCTGTTTCTTGTGTCATTTCTTTCTGTAATTTCTGTTTGCATACCTCCTGTCCCAAGAAATCCTTAGTAAAATAAGATCTGTATCTCACGGGCTGTCTTGTTCATCTGGTGAAAACAAGAAGAAGTAGCCTGCAAGAATAGCAGAACAGGAGTTGCAGAGCTTTCCACTGGTTTAAAAGGAGAGGCTGTGCCAAAATAAACAAGGACTTTAAAACATCAAAACAGTTGCTGTTGATTTTGATTCGTTTTGGTAGTTTTAAAAGATAGTGTTTGCATCAGTTTTTTAAATTTTGGTAAAGATCTGAAACTATCCTTTTGATTACTTTAAGAAAAAACTAATTAAAGCATAATTAGCCAGACAGTGCAAACAAGAAGTTTGATTATTTTTTTCTGTGATATGCATATCCATATTCTTGTGGAGAATTTGGTGTTTTGCTCTAGGTCATTTAACCAGGTTATATTGAAATCTTTTCATAACATTGTCTTGTATAATAGCCTTGGTCTGACTTTTTTTGTACAGCTTAAATTCTTGAGCTGGTAGTCATCTTGTTGTCTTCATTGGAACAGGTTAGTAAGGGCAGTCTTATTATACTTCTCTGTTCTAAATATTGGTCGTTGTCACGGTCTTGTCTGAACCCTGTTCCCACGTGTTTTTCATCCCTCCGTTGTGTCTCACTCAAACATGGTGGGTTTTGTCTTTACTTTTCAAGGCCTATTATGCCCTATCTCTGGTTACCATCTTTGAAATCCCTCGTTCAGGACTTGAATACTAACTGACATCTCATGTAGAGTGTTAATTTTCATTGGCTCCTTACTGAATTGTCCAAGTCAGTCTTATCTGTGAGTGTCTCACAAAGCTGCCATTTATTTTCTAGTTCCTTCTTTTTAGTCTCCTTTTCTTTGTTCCACATTAAAAAAAAAAAAAGTGACTAAAAACACCCCCCGCCCTCTGAAAAATATCTCCCCAAAACAGGGAGAGGGGAAAAAAATCCTTCTGTTCACTGCACTGAGAATTCTACCTACCATGATGACTAGTATTGCTTCCTCTTTCCTTATAACCATTACTATTTCTGTGCTTTACTCTTTCAGTTGTAGATGGTTAGGGTTTTGGCTGTGGGACTATATAGTCCTGGACTTCTGCCAGGGCTGTTAAAGAAATCCTTTTCTACAAAATCATTAAGGTGTGTTTTCCAAAGTAGTATTTTAGAGTATTTTTCTGCAAAGTGTTTGAGTCTAATTTCTATATTGTAACAGAAGAACTTCACTGAAGGATGGAAGCTGGCTGTTGGTACGGAGAAATAGGTTGTTAGGGATCCCTTAGCTGGTGGGTGTAAATGGTCAGGAATTGTCAACCTACTGGTGGAGTCAACCTGAAAGATATAAAAAAAATTACAAACATACAAGAGCTTCTAATGAATGGAAGCAAAGGAAGGTGCAACATGTGAAAACAGCTTTCACGTGGTTAATGCTTTAAAGAAAGAAAAAAGGTAGGAGTTGTAGCTGTGGTTCCTAAGACAGAGGAAGCAATTGAATCCTGAGTGGTGTATATGGTAGAGACTGATAATACCAAGAGGACAATTTAGTCTCATCAGGATTAAATTGTAAGTGAAGACATAAAAGTTTTGGGTTTGGGGTTTTTTTTGTTTTGGTTTTTTGGTTTTTTTTTGGGGGGGAAGTTGTTTGGTTTTTTTTGCTTGCAGTTATTTGTACATTACTGATGTCTCTGAAACTTTCCTTCGACATTCATACAAGATAAATTTTGCCTAATTCTGTAGGAAGTAAAAATAATTTTTCTCTGTATTTTTAATTTGAGAAAGATCAAAACCAGATATGTGATCTTAACATCACTGAGCCCTTCTCATGCTATTTAATAGTCGTTCATGCTGTTGATACCAGTTAAGTCAAGAATGTTAGTTGGTGGAGGAATGTAGCTTGAATCAGAGTTGGATAAGAGGAAGAAGGTTTCATATCTGAATAAATATTGGGTAACTCTTTATTATTTTATTTTTCACAAAAGTTGGGTAATTCTTTGTAATTTTTACCTTGGTTTGATTAGTTTTTGTGACACATTTAATGCAGGAGACTCCACCAATAGAACAGTGAAACTATGGCATTATACTCTAGCAGTCTAAATAATACTCAAAACTTTCAGAAATCCTAGTGTCTTTGCAAAGAGGCCATAATTTTATTTTGGTGTGTAACGGATCTTAGAATCTGGTAAATGCAGTGTATATTCTTTTTCACTTTACTTGTCTCTATAGGTAGCTAGCTGCCCCTTTTTCTGTCCTCTGTCTAGGTTAGAATACTCAGATTTTACCTTGTTATATTGATTCTTTATTTGATATAGATCCATCCGTCTCAGTTATCTGAAATTGTTTAAAAACATTAATGAATGAAGTTCCAGAATACTGGGAGGAGGAGAATATTATATTTAAATCTGGAGGAGCTCTGGGTTTTTAAATACATGCTTCAGCGAAAGACCTCCAGGTCTTGTAATGTGGTTTAAATGGTATTTATTTTCTCTCGTGGGCTTTTTGATTATTAGTATTGGAAGAAAGGGTGCAGAGAGCAATGGTGGGTGGAGAAAATTTAGGGACATATCACTGCAAATCTGTATTCACGTATGTTATTTCCTAGGCATAGGTGATCGAGAGATGCTACGGACAATATAATGAGCTAGATGCTCATTACCCGGTAGACCATTTACAATAGGCTGAGAGGAATTTCCTCTGATGGGGGGGGGGGGAAGAGAAACAGTAGACTTTTGTGTGTTTGGTAAAGATTCTAAATAATTTGTAATAAGTATTTCAGGTTTCTCGATTATAGAATCTGGTAACTGTAATACAGATAATTTTTTGTAATTTTGACTTGGTGTAGTTTACCAATTTTCAAATGCTTTTTTTCATTTTAGCGTTGTATATACTACTGTATCTTACCTCTTAATGAAGAGTGTGACCAGTAGGTTGAGGGAGGTCATTCTCCCCCTCTACTTGGCACTGGTGAGGCCACAACTGGAATACTGTGTCCAGTTTTGGGCTCCCCAGTTCAAGAGGGACAGGGAACTGCTGGAGTGAGTCCAGCGAAGGGCAACTAAGATGACTGAGGGATTGGAGCATCTCCCTTATGAGGAAAGGCTGAGAGAGCTGGGACTCTTTAGCCTGGAGAAGAGAAGGCTGAGGGGA
>NW_009646631.1:3252434-3257026 GCF_000708025.1 Charadrius vociferus
TGTGGAGTCCCCTTCTCTGGAGATTTTCCAGACCCGCCTGGATGCAGTCCTGAGTAATGTGCTCTGGGCAATCCCTTCCAACTCTGAAGATTCTGTGATTCTGTGAAAATGAGATTATTTTAATTTACCATCAATAAGGTATAAGGTCAGTCAATAAAATAATATTGCAGTTGCAATGACAGTGAAGGAATGCCCCTGCAATAATTGGAGTTCAAGAGGGGTAGGCTGTAGTGGAGAGAGAGCATGATAGAGGTATACGGAATAGAAGCAAACTGGAAAGGTAAACTCCTGTTTAGCCCTTAACACTACAAAAAAATAAAAAATAAATCCGTTAAAATATTGACAAACTGACTTCATGGTACAACATATAATTAATTTTTAGAAATGAATGTTCTGGAATTACCAAGGCCAAAAGCTTCAAAACCCATTCAAAGACATGGTCAAGTACAGAGGTGGTTTCCTACTTCTCTGCTGCAGGAGTCTTTTTCTCTGCTGTTGCGTATTGTGCTCAGATTTTTCTCACTCATCTTCCCACCATTTCTCTTTGGTGCGGTTCTGACAAATACTGAGATGAAGAGGAATTCAGGAGGTTATATATACTGTAGACTTAATGCGTGGTTTAACCCCATTTCCTATGATGTGCAATGGTAGTGAGTAGGACATTAGCTGGGTATGTTTGCTTAATGATCAGCTGTTAACAATTGGCACCTAATGCTTATTAAGGTTGAGCTTAACAGTTGACATTCACTGAAATGTATAACGCTTTTTACAATAACTTCTTTGGTGCTATCGTAAAATCAGGGAGGTCTTTGCAAACAATTACGTTTTCTATATTTGTGTGCTGGTCTATTCCATGGGAGAAGATGGGAGAAGGGTGTTCTGGGCTATATATATATATAGCCATATATATAAAGGCCACTGAAACCTCCTGGTAAATACCGACTAAACTGCTGGAAATTGAACGAAATTTAGCTGTATGAAAAACAGGGGGATGTATTTAAGGGGTGATAAATATATATTATTATAAAATGGTAGTTTGGTTGAAAATGATAGCATAAAAATGCCAGTTGCTACCAAGATGATTCAGCACACTTAACATTTTTCATCCCTATCTATGTGTGTTTCTTTAAAATATCATTTGTTAAAAATAATTCTGCATAATATTTGCAGAGAAGCCAGAGGGAGAGGAATTTGAAGCCAAAGGAATGTTGGGGGAAAAGGAACTGAGAGAGGGGAGAGATAAGGGGTGGAGGTAGTGGGGTTGAACTCCATTGCGTTATCTACGTGTGTTATATACCTGGGGAGATCTGTACCACTAATGAATAATGGGAAGCTTTCTACTGGCAGCCTGCACAAAAATGTGGTAGTTAGCATTTTACTGTGGCCATAGAAGAAATGAATAGAATTCAATGATTCATTATTAGGAATCATGCCATACTTTACATTTATAGGCCGTTGGTAAAACCTTGTTTTGTTTCTAGTTTGGGTTATTTGTTTTCAAGTTAGGCATTGAACTTACTGGAGGTGAGTCACTTGGAGGTGGTGTTTCATTCATCCAGGCCTTTTTATTAATTATATGTGTATTTATTGTTTGCCATAGTACCTCTTGTTCCTTCATTGCTTCTCTGTTTCTGAAATTGTTTCCCAGTTCTGCAGAATTCTTACGTGTTTGAGCGCTTGGGTCAGTACAGCCACTCGTTTTATTGCTTTGATGTTAATTTTAATGTCTTAAAAGTATGGCAAAGTGCATTTTACCCTATTTTTAATGCAGAAGTTTATAAAGGATGTCTAGATCATTTTCTTGCAAATAACTTTTTGTCTTAATAAAAATTTGAACTTTTTACGAAGTAACGATTCTCACTTATGTTTGTGTAGGGGAAAATGCAGTGTTGCACTTCTGAATGAGACAGAGTCTGTCCTGTCATATCTGGAGAAAGAGGTAATATGTGACTTCTATTTAGATAAATATTGGAGTGGGTTTATGGGTTTTTATGGCTGTATTTTTCATAAATGGGCAAACAATACTTTGAAAATATATTCTTTAATGATGTTAGAAAAATTATGTTGTTGAAAACTCTGATTTTGAAAGTGTTATTGGTTAAATACTTAATTGGCATTCCTAAATGATGTTTTTATTATGCATTTAGAATTTAGAAACTAATCAATTCGAAGTAATTAATATAGTATCTTGCAAAAGAGAAATATACAGACTCTTTCCTGTAGTGGATACTTAAGTGGGAATTCATATGGCGCTTTTTTAAATCTTTTTTTTCCTTTTTTTTTTTTTGTTTTGTTTTCTAGAGGTGTTCTAGAAAGAACAATTTTCTGTAGTCAATGGACAGAGAGAGCAAGAGAGGCTCCTCTAGAGGGCAACTTAGCATAGGAGTTTAATTTTAAGGGCTCTGAATTATTGTATGGAAAGTGTCTCCTCACCTTTCATGTTCTGTGGAAGGAACTTAGGGTGCTTAGCCTTACCAAAGGGGAAGAAAATTCCCTGTGATAATTGTATTGCAAAATATCTTTCAAAATAACCGTATTTTCTTTGGAGTGTCTTAATATAACATCAGGCAGACAGGGTTTTTCAGCTGAAATTAACATGTCTTTATTTTTAAATTTCTACACCAAAACCACTGATAATTGGTAAAAATGTTTCTGAAAATAGGACTTGCCCTGTACTTCAGCTGGCTGTACCAGATATGCCAATACAATTTTTGTGTAAGCCCTTTTCAGACACTGACAGTGTTTTATGCTTTTTGAGACTAATTTATAATGCGAAGTCAGTGTAGTAAAAATATTTAGGAAAGGAAACATGTTAAATTGCAAAAGCAGTTAAAATTAATTCTATTCAAATCCATTGGTATATTTTTGTGTATGCTCTGTTCTGAAATAACTCCTAGCAATGAGAGAAGCCATTTAAAAGTACTCGTGAAACACCTGCATTATTTAAAATAAGGATTAATGTACCAAACCTGTGCTCTGTAAAAGTGTGTGAGGGGGTTTACTTTAATAATTTCCAAATGGAAGGTGATACAGATTTACAAATGTAATTTTTAAAATTATTATGCTGTTGCAAATGTGTGTTCTTTTTTAGGATACTTTTTTTTATTCATTGGTATATGATCCATCACTGAAAACGCTTTTAGCAGACAAGGGAGAAATCAGAGTGGGGCCCAGATATCAAGCAGATGTGCCAGACATGCTTGCAGAAGGTAAATACATGATCTTTGATTAGTCAAAAACAATTCTCATCTTTCATTACTACTTATGCTGACTTTCTGAACTAAGCTAATCAGCATAGAGGCAGAAAAAGTAAAATAGTAAGTCTTAGAAAATTGATAAATACCAGTAGATGTTATGAAGAAAGAAAGGATACTTGAATCGCTGTTGAAGAGACATTGTCTGTTTCCAGTTTGTGCATAACACAATTTAAGCATTCAGTGTTTGTTTATTTAATTGCACAGTCCAGTTAGTTCTTTGATATAGGCCTCATGGAAAGAAGATGTTGAGGACCAACCCATTTTGTAGAATAGTAGCATGGTAACAAAACCAGTGACGAATGTATTCATTCTCTCCCTTTTAAAACAGGCTCTGCCCAAAGAATGTGTGTCTTTGTGTCATCTTATTTTAAAATACTGGCTTCCATCAAAGCATCTTGTCTGTTTCATAGCAGGACCAAAACAAATGTTTAAAGCCTTGGCACATCTTTAAAATTACTGGTATTTTTAAAATTTTATTTTCTTTATTTATAATCTAACACAACTACCTGTGCCTTAGTAACAGAGAAGGTCTTGTGGGGGATGTAAAGGTTGGAGGTTGTCTTGGGCTCAGTGATCATGAAATGGTAGAATTTTCAATTCTTGGTGAAGCAAGGCGGGGAGCCAGCAGAACTGCCACCTTGGACTTCGGAAGGGCAGACTTTAGCCTGTTCAGGAGCATGGTTGAGAGTGTCCCTTGGGAGGCAGTTTTGAAGGGCAAAGGTACCCAGGAAGGCTGGTCTTACTTCAAGCAGGTAGTCTTAGAAGCACAGGAGAAGGCCATCCCCATGGCTCAAAAAACGAGCTGACGGGGAAGAAGACCAGCCTGGCTAAATAGAGAGCTTTGGCTGGACCTCAAGAACAAAAGGAAAGCTTACATTCTCTGGAAAAGGGGGTTGGCATCTTAATGAGGATTATAGGGGGAAAATTAGAAGGGCCAGAGCTCAATCAGAACTCAGCTTGGCCGAGCTGACGGGGAAGAAGACCAGCCTGGCTAAATAGAGAGCTTTGGCTGGACCTCAAGAACAAAAGGAAAGCTTACATTCTCTGGAAAAGGGGGTTGGCATCTTAATGAGGATTATCAAGATATAACAAAGCTATGTAGGGGGAAAATTAGAAGGGCCAAAGCTCAATCAGAACTCAGCTTGCCCACTGCAGTTGAAGACAGTAAGAAGAGATTCTTTCAGTATATCAATAAGAAAAGGAAGACTAGGGAAAATGTAGGCCCACTGATGAATGAGATGGGTGCTCTTGTGGTGGAAGACACAGAGAAGGCAGAGTTACTGAATGCCTTCTTTTCTTCGGTCTTCACTGCTAAAGCTGTCCCTCATGAATCCC
>NW_009646631.1:3257795-3285444 GCF_000708025.1 Charadrius vociferus
AATGGCATCCTGGGTTGCATCAGGAAAAGTGTGGCCAGCAGGTCGAGAGAGGTCATTGTTCTTCTCTACTCTGCCCTGGTGAGGCTGCATCTGGAGTATTGTGTCCTGTTCTGGGCTCCCCAGTTCAAGAAGGACAGGGATCTGGAGAGGGTCCAGCAAGGGGCTACAAAGATGATTAGGGGATGGGAACATCTCTCATATGAGGAAAGGCTGAGGGACTTGGGTCTCTTTAGTCTAGAGAAAAGAAGATTGAGGGGGGATCTTATTAATACTTACAAATACTTAAAGGGAGGGTGCCAGGGGGATGGGAGCAGTCTTTTTTCAGTGGTGCCCAGTGATAGGACGAGGGGTAATGGGCACAAGCTTGAACATGGGAAGTTCCATCTTAACATGAGGAGGAACTTCTTTACCTTGAGGGTAGTGGAGCACTGGCATAGGCTGCCCAGAGAGGTGGTGGAGTCTCCCACTCTGGAGACATTCAAAACCTGCC
Organism: Charadrius vociferus; assembly: GCF_000708025.1. Taxonomy (NCBI): domain Eukaryota; kingdom Metazoa; phylum Chordata; class Aves; order Charadriiformes; family Charadriidae; genus Charadrius; species Charadrius vociferus. Next base: position 3,258,286 of record NW_009646631.1, read on the forward strand.
TGGATGCCGTCCTGTGCAACCTGCTGTAGGTGACCCTGCTCTGGCGGGGGGGTTGGACTAGATGATCTCCAGAGGTCCCTTCCAACCCTAACCATTCTGTGATTAGTCTTTTGCTTTATAGGAACTTTTATTTGTTTAACCAAAATATTTATTTAGTGTTTGAATGTTATTTAAGCAGCATAAGTACCTGTATCCTGTATGTTTACAATTATGTTTACTAAGTAAATTTTAAAATGAACTATAGGAACTTTTATTTGTTTAACCAAAATATTTATTTAGTGTTTGAATGTTATTTAAGCAGCATAAGTACCTGTATCCTGTATGTTTACAATTATGTTTACTAAGTAAATTTTAAAATGAACTGGTTTTGTTGGTGAAATGGGCATTCTACAGTGAGTGCTAACAAGTATCTAGTGCTGAGAAGTATCTAGGCATAGATACTATTTTCAGGAATCTTCGTATGTATTGCTTAGTAAGAAAAGATTATGTGACAGAAATGCCACTAGCAGTAAATTAAAGGAGTTCTGAATGCCCCAAATATGTGTATTTTTAACTTTAAATGATGTGTTTTCCATTCATCATGGGCTGGTTTTTTTTTTCCTGCTATACTTTTTCTTTCATACAAAACAAGTGTTATTTCTACAAAGCTTATTTAATAGACTGTATAAAGCAAGAATTATTTCATGTCTTTGAAGTTGCAGAGTATTTTACAATGGTTGCCATGTAGTAGCTCACCTGCATTATTATTATGACTTTTCTTTTAATAACCGGAAAAAACAATAGGAATCCTAGTCTTTTCCAGATTTGTTTATAAGATGCGCAGACTTGTTTTAGAACAAGTTTTTTGACTAGGATATGATACACTGCTCTTCTTGATCTCAAATGTGCCTGTCATAGGGAAACAAATAACTATGTAGACATTCCTATGCTCAAGAGGAAAGCTTCCCAGAGGTCTGAGAGAAAATGACCGTCTCAATGTGTGTATCAAGTAGCCAGGAAGTATTAATGTGCTTCCGAAGGAGCTGGTTTGAGTAGTTGGGTTTTCAGGATGAGCTGAGGTTGTCTGCCAGGCAGGAAGTCTTTTCCTACTGAATTCTGCTACTTAGATTACTAAAGACAGAGTCTAAATATGGAACAGCGAATACTACATAAAAAGTAAATGTTTTTCCGGAAATTTTTTTTTTCTAAAATTAGATTTCATATTTATTAAAAGCTGTTACTAAGTTTTTCTGGAGCTTAACTTTGTGAGGTAGATCCTTGATTCATTAAATGAATAGAAGATCTTTCTCTTGCATCATGAAGACAGGATTTCACTGTGTGTTAGTCTTGTTTTCCTCATACCCCATTGATCCCCAGAGTGCAATAAGTGATACGGTCTTCTTGCTGTCTTTAGTAGGCAATAATAGTCCATCAGTTATTAAGGTTCAGAAACCCTAAGTTGCCCACAAACCAAAAATATGGTAGTGCACAGAGCGCTGCTTCGGCAGTTTAGTTGGATTAATTGGCACTTACTTCCAGTGGCTGGTGGAAAAAAGAGCTTGGTTTTAGGAAGATAAAAATATCTGGATTATTGTAGTTTTGACTGATTGTTATCTCAGTGTTAGTGTAGCCTTCTGACCTCAGAGGAGAAGAAAAAGATGATTCAGCTGTTACTGTGTGTTTACGTAAGCTGACAGCCTGAAAGTTAATCCATTCACTGTCAAGCTTTTTCATTCATGAAAAAAAATCAAAACAATGTTTAAAATTAATAGCATAAAATAGATATGGTTGGAAAATATGGTATTCTGTGAAAATTTCTGAATCTTGAAATAAATTTTTCAGCCTGTATTTTTAAAAGTGGCTAATGATCTGTATGTCCAAGTTATTAGGCCTTAATGTATGACTCTTTAAAACTAAAAGCGTAGAGCAGTCAAATTAAAAGAACGAATTTAGACACCTTTAAGGCAGTTATGGATCACTTGAGGAAAAATTAGGTTTTATGTCATCTAATAATAGTATTATATAATAAATTAGAAAGCATTGCTAACTTTATTCACACATAGAATTTGTCATGTCAATTTTAATGTAAAGGAAGTATCCCATTTTGAAGGTTGTTGGTAGGCATATTTTGTTATGTGAAAATCCCCAAAGGCATTTTTTAAAAAAAGATACAGAAAAAACAAAGATTCACACACCATCAGTTACTTTATTTTAAAAGGTACTGGTGTATAAATCCAATTCAAATGACTGAAGGCTTGCCAGTTCAGATTAGCTTTCAGAAGACCAGTTACAAAGTGGCTGAAAAATGAAGAAACTTCTTTGAACTGTGAAGGTCCTTCCACGTCTTCTGTAAACATTAAATTATTTTGATGTAAACACACTGATGTATTCTAGTAGATTAAAAATTAAAATATCTTGCATTTTCTCGATGCTGTGATAATTTATGTTCTGTCTGAATCGACTACTGCCTTTTTTTCTTTTTAGCATTTATTTGAGAACTATATGCTTTTTTTTTTTTTGTGGGAATAGATTTATTTTTTTCTTCCTTGCATTGCTGTTACCATTTTTCTGTCCTTGAATAAAACATACTCCAAAACCTGGTGTTCAGGCTAAACTTTGGATAATGCAGCATACTTCCCCACCCCCTGCCCTGTTCCATGGGTGAATTGGTAACTTCATATTTCTCTTTAATTTTTGAAATGAAAAGTGTGTTTACTTTTTAGAAGATTAAAAGGTTTATTAAAATCAAGATACATAATAAAGTATTACAGATCCAACTGTTTTTCCACTTTAAGATACACTGAATCATATATCCTTTACACAGTTAACAGTAAAAAAATATAAACAAAGTTTAAATTTGGTTGAAAATGCCTCAGCCTTGTTTTTCTATACTGCTTTTGTTTGTAGTGGTTTAGCTAAATCGCTTAGTCTTCACTAAACGTAAATCTGTAACTTTGGACAAAGACCAGACCAGATTTCTTTCAGCAGTCTCTTATGATTTCTGTTATGAGCATCTTTGGAACTAAAACTGTGATCAAAGTTGTTGGATTCAAATGATATTATGGTGGTATGAAACCTTTTGTTCTCTCCCCAGTCTTTCTAGACTTGAAGACTTTGAGAGTTTCTTCAGTTGCTCTTACCACACTGGAGAACAGGAGACTATATTCTACAGCACTGACTTAACTTCTCGCTAGTGTGATAGTAAAGAAGGTCCTTTCTCTGCTTTTAACAACACATTCTCCAGTGACTTATTCTGTGAATCTAGCAGGTTTTTATTTTCAAGTCTGTTTCCAGTGTTGGGTAACATTCTGCTCTTCTGTACAAAGCAAGAATAAAAAGGTTTATCTCAGAGAACCAAAGCACACATTTGGACAGAGGGTATCTCATTTCAAGCATCCCTAGTCTACAGTCTGGGAGCGAGGTACCTGGTTCTCTGTGTGTGATGGCCAGAAGCTGCTGTCTGGTGCATCGATCTGCTGTATTTGATCATCAGCTTACAAAATACTAAGTTCAAAGAACCAAAACAAAAAACCCTAAACAAACAACAAAAAACCCCTATACAGTTTTGCTTTGGGCAAGTCATGATTATCATTGTTATTTGGTTAAAAGGCATACTTTTATAAATTGTTTTGTATATGACCAAATTGCTGTCACCTTTAACTAACAGATTTTATTTAGTCCTGTTTTGTGTACAGGGAAATAAAAGTATGAGGAAGGTCAGGGAAATTGCTCTAAGGCAAATCAGTTTAGATACTTCAGAGACTTCTATGGAATGTTGATCCTTCCCTGTCTCACAACTTGATCTGTTTAAAATCAAAGGTTTTTAAATTCTGATTTTTCAACCAGTATTTCTCAGCAGTGGAGCAACTGATGCAGTGATAAGTTGTGTTATGTGGTTGACTAGAAAGCAGAGGAATGTGAGAGAGAGAAGTACTAGCATAGTATGAGGGATATAGTTCATGAAGTAGGATAATGGTTAAGAATGAGACTAACTGGGAAAAAGAAAATTATTTTGCTCTACAGGATTTCTTTTAATGCATTAAAAAAATTGTTTTTCTCATGTGTGTGCACTAGCCTTTCTGCCTCATGCATACTATCGTAAGTCTAATGGTACTTGTCACATAGTAAAATGCATGACAGCTTAGCTAAACAAATTCAGTCAAAGTGTTATTATAGATGACAGGGAAGCCAAGTGTTTAAAATAACCTCATTGGCCAAATCAGTAATTTCTTAAGTAATAGCTTACTTTTATTTATTCATAGGGTTGTGAGTTGGGTGGAAAGACTGGGACAAAGCCAACAAAGGTCAATAATTGTTCCCCTGTCTGTCAAAACTTGATTAAAACTTCTGAAGCAAAGGATATTTTCTAAATAAATCTAACAAAGAACTTCATAGTGAATGTATTCTGGTCATGATATGTAAGTCTAGTGAAACTAATTGGAGTAATTCTCTGACTAAAAAAACCCCCAACCAAATAAAATAATACGAAATTGGATTTTCAAGAAAACAAATAAAACGCGAAATAATTATCTCCTATGATTTTAAAGAAAATTAAAGAATAAGTGTAATATGTTGAAATAAATTTTCTGATGTTGAATGAACCTTTCGTATATCAGGATTTGGTCGAATATTGCTTTGTTAGGCAATGTAAGACGTTTAACTGTTGAAATCGGCATCTTCAAGAAAACTTAGCTAACCATTTTAAGAACAACCATGCTGAATCAGAACAGCAGCTGTTTATCCATCCAGACAATCACATCTCTTGTGGCTTTGTAGTTTTCTTAGAACTTGCATTTAAACGCTATTAGGAATCCAGGAGGCTGTCACCTTGAGCTTACTTAAGTATCTCTATGATCTCTTTGCGGAACTTCAGTAAGCATGTGAGGTGTGATATTTAATTTTTTTTTTCTTTATAAAAGGCATGCTGACCTATCTCCAATATGTCTTTGTTGCAGTTTCTACTAATTTGGCTAGTGTAGTTGTCAGTCTTGATGGTGCTTAGTTGCCTACATTCTCGCTTTAGCCCCTGTACCCTCTTCCACTCCCTAGGTAACATAAGTGGATTTGAGTTCGTGTGTCACTATTAGTAGCTATTGTATCTTGGAGTTCCTGTAGAAATCTTGAAGGTGCTTGTTCAAACTCAAATAACTTGTTAATGTTCATATTGTATAATAGTTCTGTAGCCTTGCCTATAGATGCTTCATTTTGAGGTAGTTCTTCGTTTAGGTCTCTCATGAAGCATGTGAACCTCTTGAGTTTTGTCCAGTCATCACAAATGCAGAGAATTAATTTGATTTCTCTGCTAACAGTTAACTTGAATTTCTCGTTTGCTCCCTTTTTAAACATCACGTTGCCAAGGTCTTAGACCCTTAGATAGTTTAGAGACCTTTTGACTCTATTGATTATCTGAGTAAACTTTAGTCACTTGAATGCCCTCTGAAATTTGGGCAATGTTGTACCAATTAGGAGGGTGAAAGAAGAGTGACAAGACTAAAAACATAATAATTAACCTTATATCTTGTAGTGTGTCTCAATCACAAAGTTTTCTTCCTTTGGGGCTTGGCGTTTGACTTTAATTCGGTTCTAGCTGAAGGGAGAATTACAGCATATGAAGGTACTCTGATTCATGTATTTTGTAAATATATGAAATTTATTGGTGGATGAAGGAACTGGGGGGAGCATCTCTGTGGGAAAGGCCCTGGGGTGCTGGCAGACAGCTAGAGGATGTAAGCCATCAGTGTACCCTGGCAGCGAAGGAGGCCAGCAGCATTCTCTGTGGGCTGTGTCCCTTGGCACATCGTCAGTAGATGGAGGAAAGTGATCATCCCCCTTTACTGAGCACTCATTAGATCACATCTAGATACTGTATCCAGGTTTGGGTCCCCCAATGTGGGACAGTTGTTAATAAACTGAAGTAAGTTCAGTGGAGGCCATCAGGCTTGTTGGGGTTAGAGCACTTGCAAGGCCACGCTGAGGGAATTGAGCTTGTTCAACCTGGACAAGAGGTGGCTTCAAGGGGGTGACTGACAGCAGCCCCCAGTGACTGAGGGGAGGTTGCTGAGAAGACAGACAGGTTCTTGACAATGGTGTGTAGTGGGAAGATGAGCTAAAACAGACATAATGTGAAACGAGAGGTTCAGAACGGCCATGAACAGAAATCTTTTTTTTTCCCATGAGGATGGTCAGGTGGTGTAGCAACTACCTAGGGAGGTTGTGTCATCTCTGTCCTTAAAGTTTTTCAAGACCCAAGTGGATAGAGCCTGGTGTGACCTCACAGCTGAGCCTGCTTTGAGGAAGAGGTTGGGTTAGAGACCTCCTGAGATCCCTCCCAATTTGAACTGATGCTACTATGGTACTCCAGCTTAACAACCTACTGACAAAATTCAGCCCACGGTCTTCTGCTTTTTATGACGTGAATGAACAGTTGTTTAATCAATGCACCTTTGCTTCAAAGATTATCTTAGGCCAGATCTTTTTCTGTGCTTACCTACAGTCATTTTTCATTAAAAGAAGCTGCAAGAGAAACCTCAAACTGCTGCTTAGTCACCTTCCCTCCAGTGATGATGCTGGGTAGTAGTTTACTTTTTTTGTATCTGTTCAGTCATTGCCATTAACATGCTCAGTTTCAGCTGACTTTTCCATAAAGGCTTGAGACAATATGTTGAGCTTTTAGCAAATCTCAGTCTAAAAATAAAAAGAACACCCAAAGATTAGGAAGTGCAAACAGTACTGTTAAGACAACAGCATTAATACCTACCAAAAACTCTTCAGTGTAATTAGATTATAAAACTGCAATGTAAGAAAAAGTATAGCATACGCATAGTATGATTCAGTTAACAGAGCAACCACTAACCTTTAAAAATTTTCTTTCTCTCTTGTAAGAACATGGGGTAATTTCTGAGATTTAGCACAAAACCACCAGCTAGAAAGTAAACTGTAGAGGAAGTCAAACTTGAACTCTCTCAACCTGTCTTAAGTTGTTCGGGTGGTTGATGGGTGTCTTTGGGCACTCAGAGATTCCCAACCCATGTTATCGTGGGCAGCATCACAGTGGTAGCTGTTTGCAGCTATCAGTGTGCACGTGCTTTTCTGAACAGTGGAAAGCATCTGGTAAGAATGATTTACAGCTAACTCATTGCGTGTGTATAGCAGCAGCTTGTGTCAGCTCATCCGGCTCTGCTCATAGTGCGCGCTGTACGGATGCTGAGTGCTGAGCAAGTCCTGTGGAGCTAGAGATCACTGGGCAAAACAGGGGCTTGTCAGAGTAGGAAACGTGATGATGGGTACGTGAAGGGTTAGGGTTGATTCGCAGTTGGTGGGAAATGAGATTTTAGTCTTCATGCAGAGATGTATGGAAGAAGACATGCGTCAAGAGGTTGACAGGTGTGGGGGGGAATGATTGGGTTTAAAGGTTTATCTAGAGAACTGGCTGCTAATATTGAGTACTGCTAGTCCTAATTGAGCACTGCCACCAGTAACGGCAAACTGTTTGCAAATCCCTGTTTTAATTAGCCCAGAGGGTTGATCTTAGTTAGACTCACTGTTACAGGGATGTCTGTGTACTGCTGCACGGAATTTTTCTCATGCAAATGTCCCTTCCCAGCTGCAGTCCTGTTCCTAGCCAAGTGCTGCTTCACTGTTGCATGTATGTTTAAAAGGAGACCACTGTATTCTGGCAATTTCTTTATGGAGCAGGAATCTGACATAGTTAGTTACTCTCTGGCCATTTAAAGCAGTACAGAGTTTGGAGTTGTCAAGGAAGAGGACTACCCCCTTACTAAGACATAGAGAGGAAGAGGAATTGGAGTCTCTGAAACGGAAGAAGAATTAGCCTGTAGGAAAGACATTCTGTTCAAAACTTTTCTTTTCTTTTTAATAAATAAAATTATAAGATATATTCAAGATACTGTTATAAAACTCCAGAGTCCCTATTGCACATCTGAAAAGATCTAGAGAGCACCTAGAAATAGCACTTGCTGTGCAGTCGATTCCATTTCTTGAAGGCAAGGCATTTTAGAGTTAATGGAGTTCAAATAGCTGAGCGCTTAATAGGAAGAAGGGGAGCAGTTGGAGAAATTTAAGCTGTAAATTTTGAGTGATGTTCAGAGAACTCTTATCCAAGACTTTTAAAACTTTATTCTGTTTTGAAAAAGAACAAAGTGATTCCTTTAGAAGTATTCCCTAATGTCTTCTGTTTGGTTGTTTTGTTTTTTGGTGTTGGGTTTTTTTTTTGCTTACTGCAACTTGGGTGTAAGAGCATGTTGTTCTTAATAGACCAGGCATTTCAGATAGAAACTGTTAAACTCGGAGTTCAAGCTTGTTAATGTTTGGGAGTATTGGAATTCCAGGATTTTAAGTTTAAAAATCGTTACAACTAAAGAGACAAATACGAAACTCATCTACATACTGTTTGGATTCTTACCGTTCTGAAGTAACAGGATGCTTAGACTCAGTGTATTGTATTTTCTGGTTCTTTAAATGCTTCCCATATACACTAAAATTTTGTTTTCATGTAATAAATTAAAAATATGTTTTAGGATAGTGGAACCCATCTGTAATCTCATGAGGAGGGATATGTTCTGTTACTTCATGGTACATAATACTCCCATTTCTTGGAAGAACCACTGCTGAATTTGAAAATCACTCGTGCTAGCCAGAGACCTGCAGGAGTTGTTTGAATGGTGCAACTGATGCTCTTGTCAAAAGTCTGTGTGCTGGATTATATCTATTAACATTGATTTAGTTGCAGTGATTTCTTTCTGTTGTGAGAAGATAAAAATCAGGCAATACGAATAATTATTAGAATATTCTGTATTCTAATAGTTAAGTATGAAAAATTGGAGAGTCATGCAATTGTTAGACTCTGAAGACAGCTAATGTGAAAGCTCTGAGAAGTGTCTGACAGGGTAAACAAATATTGTGTCTGTGTCCTATCAGTTTTCAGAAAATATGGTCTGTAATTTGTGCTAAGTGATCAGTCTTATGACAACTGCTGTATATCAGAACTGGACACATTAATACAATAGGCAGTACTTAGAAAATAAAGTTGGGGAAATATTGCCTCTTTTTTCCTGAGTTTAGTATTTCACAAACGGTGTATGTCTAGCCTTCTGTTTTAACTGGCTTTAAGAAATCATGAGGGCTGATTATTTTGAGGCCACGTGGTCCTGAAGTAGTTAATGTTTCCTTTGTGAATGAACCAAGTTGCAATTACAAGAATAAATCAGTGGATTTAGTTTAAACCCAGTTGCTTAGGTACAGCCATCAAAGAAAGAATTGCTTTTCCTGTGCACCCAGAAGGTGACAACAGCAGCAGCTTTAGGCTCTTTGCTGAGCAGTATGTAGGCATGTGAAGAAAAGATTTTAATGGCAAAAGCTGTTGACTATAAAGTACTTCTGTGGATGGGGTGGAGGAACTCGTTTGTGTAGTAGCTTGCGCACTTCTTGTTTCACATACAGCAATTTGTGTGTCTGTAGTCTGTTGTTTAAAACCAGCTTTCCTGTCAGTTCAAGATGACCTTACTGGGATCTATACAGCAGAAAGCAAAGCTCAAATTCTGGTACCAGAACTATCTTCAGGAGCAAGTATAAAAGTAAACTTTTATGCCTAACTTGCATTTGCTTCAAGAAGATGCCTAGGAACCTTGTAGAAATCTGTTCCACCAAGTTCAGTGTAAAATGCATTGAAGCTTCAAAGTTGTTGGAAAGTGTAGTAAGTTAGCAGTAAAATAAATGATCATTTCAAAATATCAGTCAGAATATGCCAGAAGCAGAGAGATCTTTGAGGGTGATTGGTTCAATTAAAAGACGATGGCTTTGTATTTTAATGGAGTTTTCAGAAGGAATTTGTGGAACAATAGATACAACAAGGAGATTCAGGAATTCCTACTTGTTGAAATTGGAATAGAATGCGAGACAGAAAAGGTGTGATTGTGCTAACCCAGTAAGACTGACCTTTATGGTCAGAGCAGAAGAATGTTGCCTAGATTTGATTTGTCTCAAATAGATCAGAGGATGTTTAAGGTTAGATGAGATCAATCTCGACAAAGGTAATACACCAGAATAAAACTCCTGTTTACGTGTACTCAATTATATGTTGTTCTCAAATGGAGTTTCTGTTGGTTGCACTTTTTGACTTTGAGTTAACATGAGAAGTTTTACTATAATACTTCTAAAAGAAGGAACTGTTTCTTGAGGGTTAGCAAATTTAAATATGGTAGTCACTTGTCTGATTTGCAGATTTTTTTTTCTTGTTAATAAGCTCAGTGGAGTAAATTTTTTATAATTAACTGTCAAATGCATGATAATCACAAATAGTAAAACACTCTTTACAATGTCGTTCATGTCAAATTTTAGTATGATTGTAATAGCCTTTACATCATTCTTGCCTGTACTGGGCAATTAAATGCATGTTTATAGACTGTTACCAGTTTTTACTATCAATTAAACAAACAAAGCACATGTAAATGGCCTCTGTGCCTGTTTTCAGTAAACACTTCATTTACTTCTGCGTAACCTTGCGAATGCAAGGGAAATCTGTAGTTTAGGGTTGTAGCCACATATACTGCAGAAACTCAGCTAGGTATTTGGAAGCTTTGCATAGTGTTTTATGAAGTCTTTAATGTTATTTAAAAATATTTGTTGCCTTTTCAGTACTATTCGTTGAGGTTTTAAGTGTGTGTATAATTTTGATCAAACAAGCACTTACATAGATTAAGGTGGTTCTTTTCTTGTATACGTATAATACAGTATTCTTATATAATGTGGTAATGGAAATTTCCTGAGCTTCAGTTCTCGGATCATTCATGTCTATATTAACAGTTAAATAATAAATTAGAAGAGTTGGAAATGTGCTGTTTAGCAATTACGTCTTATAAAAACTGTTCAACAGTTGAGGTGAGTTGTTCGAGTTGTTCTGCTTGGGGATTGCTGGAGAGTTTTGGTTTGTTTTTTTTTTCCCCCCCTCTCTGTCCCTGCCCTGATTCTACAAGCAGGTCTATTTTTCTTTAGTTTGCTTTATACTAAAGCAGAAGTCAGTTGGAGTTTTAGTCCTCATAACAAGAGAGCCAAGATCTCCTGCTGTCGTTTGCTTCTTGAGGAGACTTAGGCATGATCTGCGCTGCGTTGTTGCAGTAGAACGTTGCGCATGATTGCTGTCGGAAAGATTTCTTTATTAATAATAGCTGTAGAGCCTTGGCTGAGATTGTTCAAATACTAAATGAGTTCTGTCGCGTAGACAGCCTTACGAAGGGTACAGTTATTTATTGTGTGCCGTGTATGTGCTTATTATCCCAAATAATGTATCGCAGTGAGTGTTCAAATCGCCTTTCAAGCAGAAACATCTTGGGGTTTAATTGCCTTTGCTGTTTTTTTACTACCTCAGGAACTTTGCCTAAATGGACTTATTGTAAGTTTACATTTTTGTTTCCTTTGCTGTTTTACTGCAAGTCTGATTTTCTTTAAGTTTATTCTGTAGAAGATGAAAAACAAATACCAAATGCAGATGAAATGTGTTTTTTTTACACTTGAATAAGTCAAAATACATTTCATCCTAAAGAAAAAGTTCTACTCTAAATTATGTTTTGTTTAAATTTAGGCAAATGAATAACCCTATTTATCTTTAGAATACTATAGGCAAAGGGAATTTGCATGTTCCTAGCATCAAGTTTATTTAAAAAAAAATTACGGGGCTAGAGATTTCATTTTAATTTAGTGGGTGGTTTTTTTGAAGAATACAATGTCTGTGCATTGTGGTATCCCTCTTTCCAAAACAAGAATTATCAATATTGTTAATACTCATATGATATTATTTATACACAGAATAATTTTCACTGTGCTTTCCTGAAAAATGTATTACCTCATGTGTTGTTATTTCAGGAATTCAGAAAAATTGTTGCAATCTTTCTGTATTCAGATTGAAATAAATGCTAGACCACTGCACGGTGTCTACCAACCCAAAAAAAAAAAAGTCAAATGGGGGTGAGGGGCGGGGAACTTTGGTGCAAGTCAACGTTTATTCACAGATACCGAAGGAGTACAAGAAGCCAATTCCAAAATAAAGGTGAAATTCAGGTATCTTTTCATTAGTTGAGTACTTGTCCTTGCCTTTGAACTGAAGATGACCTTGTAGTTTTATGCAATATATTAATTTAGGTCATTGCCTTTAGAATTGCCATAAAAAGCTAAAATGGAAGGACTTCTTATTATTTCATTTCTGTAGCAGTGGGGATTGTACCTAAATGTGATTTAATATAAAGACTATCAAGTGAGTAATGGTATGAGTTTAGGACATTACGCCTCCATGTTCTCTGTTCTGTGGAAGATCCTTTTTGCATACTGTTCTGCAGGGTTTTGGGAAAGAAGCAGCCTCATTTGTTCCTTTGTTCCAGCACTGGACATTGCCATAAGCCAGTCATTCTTGATGCAGCATTATAGAAAAGTTTGTCATTACTGCGGGGTTACAGTTTAGTTTATTCTGAGCCCATTCGTAATTATTTCTGTTTATTTCTAGGAATTCAGAACGTGATCAATTAAAGCTCTTTTGAGTGCTTTGTGAGATCTTGTCTTTTGATCGTCAGTGATTGATTTCTAAGCACTGCAAGGTTGAGCACTGAGAGAGCTCTAAGGTCATTGGAGTTGGAGGCAGTTTTCATTCAGAAAGGATTTTTCGAGTGAAGAATGACTGAATTTTTCTAATAGACTAGAGCTTTGGAGGGTAGGAGGCGATTGGACTATGCATGGTTTATTGGCTTGGAAAATGCTCAGTAGCAGTTTAAACTGCTGTAGACAAATAATGAGCTCATATCACCCAATAACTTTCATTTGTAGTCTATATACATGTAGTCATTATGTAGTCTATGTTTTTAATTTCTTGTCTTTATAAATGCATTAGGTTCATAAATGAAGTTTTACTGTAAGATTTGTGTAAATATACAACTCGTTATGTGAATGACTAATTGAAATCTTGAATATACACGTCAGGCAAGCTAAGGGGGGGAATTGTTCTGCCATTGAAAGGTAAACAAGTAATTTCCTTTTGCCTACACTTTTAAAATAATCTAAGCTTTCTTGTGTTACTTTAATAAGGAGTTATTTGCACGTAATTCAGTTTTATTTTTTGCAGAGTTGAGTGTAAGTTTTTGAACTTCTTTGTCTGGATGATTTTTGATAGTACTGGTGAGAATCACAAATCATTAAAAAAAAAAAAAAGAATTCTGTGTCTGCAGGGCTTTTATAGTGAGAATGGTCGTGATATCTGTTAGTTAAGACCAACAGTCAGCTAGCTGTTTACCGTGAATTCAGTTTATGCAGAGCTGAACTCTTAAAGTGTCAGTAGATAGAGTTGGTACATCCGTCTGAAAGATGTCTTTCCTCCTATACTTCATGTAAAACTGCTTTTCCCAGTGGCAATTAGTTTGACATTTTGTAACCTGCTCTCTCAGTTAAACTGTGCCTGCCCCCCCATCAGTTGTTTGCTAAAAGCTGTGTGATGTGTTGTGATAATTAACCTTTGTGTATGAATGTATAATTAATTTTATACAGAATAAATATGCTGAGTGTTTTAGAGGGGCACTAATGAACTTTTCATTTAAGGACAAGGCTCACTTTTTCCTTTAGACAGACAGTCTTAATGTCTGGAACTTTTTTCATAGCTAGACAGTATGAGGAAATCCAATGAGATGCTATTTCTCTCATCTATAAATGAGAGAAAACCTTTGCAGGTAAGCAGTCTGAATAGCAGCATGAGAAGGTGGTTCATGGATTGAAGCCTCATTTTCAGTGATTAGTTCCCTATTTTTACAACGTTATATAGCACATGAAGCTATGTTCAAAAAGACATTGAGGATTACCTGCAGTGGGTCTGCTGCCCAACAGTTCTGACAAAAATCTGATCCCGTATTTCAGTAACAGAAGTTTCATTGTGTTGCACACTGAACTGGACTAAGGGAGGCTAAGAACTGACAAGATTCTCTCTCCTGCATCTTTGCAATGTAGCTAAGAGAGATTCCTGTTTCACAGGTATAAAACTGAGGCACAAAGACGGCGTCAGTGAATTTACTTCTTACATCTGTGCCAAGCTTTAAGACTATAAGCATCTACAAATGCCTTCATGTTTATGTGCTTAGGTATCTAGCGAGTCTGGGTAATTAATGCATGAGTCAAAACTCCTGGCTGATTTCAAGAGATTGTATCAATCCATGAATGAATTTCCATAATAGAAGGAACTCTGTGGCACAAACTACTAGCCTGGTGTCCAACTGCTGTCCATGGATATGTCTGCCTTCTTAGTATGACCAAAAAATTCCAGCTACAGATTTTCTGTCCCATGTGATTACGGATCACATCGTATCTCTATTTTGCGTATCATGAGAGATGGATTCACTCAAAGCTGAGCACTGCAGGTGTTTAGCAGTGACAAACTAAATTATTTTTTGAAAAGGAGAATAAAAAGGTATTTTGAAAAATAATGCAAATTATGCAAAATGCAAAAATAAGACATTGTACCTGAAAAGTGGTGTCTCTAAAAACTGTCCTCCTGGCTATTTTTTAGTCAGATACCTCATCAACTGTTTGTCATTTAAAGTGGAATTGGCATTGTTTCCCTGAAAGCCATTTTTAAAAAATCCAACTTCTATAGATTTTGTATTTCAGTTTCTTAAAAGGATACAGTATTGCAGCATTGTTATGTATCTGTAAAATTAAGAGAATTGCGCTGTAAGAAATGTTCATATTGCAAGTTATTTTCTTATAGTTGGGTGTGTTATGAGAACAAGATAGAACCATGCTTAAGCTAATGTACTAATTACCTTGGGGCTATTTATCTGCAGAAAATGAAGTCTAAAAGACCGACTAAGTAGATCTTTAATTTCTTGTAGTTCATCTTTACTTCATTTAGTTAAAAGTTGCATTTGGTTTACTTTTGTTTTGTAAAATTTTTCTTACAGTTGTTTTCTGAGGGGCAGATCGTGCTTTCCTTTGTTTAAAATGATTAACTGAAATGCAGAAAAAAAAAATAGCATTTTGCTTTTTATTAAAAGAGAACCATGAAAAGTAAAGCATTGAATGATTGATGAGGAGAAAACCAGGCATATTTCTGAGCATCTACTAATGTTTTTCAGTAAAATTAATGTTTAGGATTAGATTGGCTATAAGAAAATTACAAGCGGCGCTGCAAATAAATTGGATACAGTGGTATGTCATACGAGCCATTCGAAAAAATAGCCTAGCACTTCTCAAAAGCTGTAATTGGTATGTTGGTGGTGGTGAGGGAAAGTAACACTTGTAAAGCAGAACCTGAGAACCTTATCAGATGCAACACTGAAAGTGTTAAAAGTTAAACTCCCCCATTCTGTTTGTGTCCTGGAATTTGCTGTATAAAAAATGAATATTATGGCAACTTTGATACCTGTTCAGTTTGAATGTCTTACATATCTGTCTCAAATTCAACACTATAAAACATTAACATAGAGATGTTAACAGAAATTGTGTTGTAGTTTTAAAGCTGTCTGCTATGTTAAAAATCCTATAGTATAAGGTACAGGCATGAATAACTGAGTACAGACAGTTCAAGGAAGACAGGGTTTTTTTTGGTAATTACTGGTTTGAAAGAAGACCTCTGGAAAGAAGATCTGTTTATTTTATGTGGTCCTCCTATACTGATTCGCTCAGCACATTCAAAGGAAGTAAACAAAATTTTTATTCCTGAAATCAACTTTTCAGTGATTTCTACAGCACCACTTGACTGCCTTCATGATTTGATCTGTTTAGGTTACTTTTCTTCCTGTTTAAGTTACAGTATCCTGCCATTTACATGGAAAATGAGGAATGAAGCGTTTTTTGTAAGTGCAGTTTGGCAGAGACCACTTATCTTCTGGAAACCTCTCTATCTGCTATTGTTGCAGTAATATTTAATATTGCAAATACTACGTTGTATGTGCTTGGAATCTTTTGGTATATATATTCCTGCGATCGTATCCTATTTACGTCTACTGCCATTACAAAATACTGCTTGGCAATATTTCAGATTTGCCTTTATCAAGAGTTACGACAACATTTTGTAGTTACCATTGTTCGTTTACTTTTATTTCATGTAAGAGGTGTAGTATTGCAGTTTTTTTAATCTTTTTGCAAACTTGATTGAGGACAGTGATGTGTTTCGGTTGAATACTTGTTCTGTGCTTTTTTTGTGAGAAGTATGCCCTGCCTGAGTATTGGGTTTTGCCATACTGCTACAATTCCAGGATACGATGTCTTGAAACAGTTAACTAACATTAAAGATATTTAAAAACTATGTATTAACAGATTGAAGTGCTCAGAGATTATTTATAAAATGTAGAACCTCACCCACAATGTGTCTGTCACAGATGGAAAAAATGAATGTATTGACAAGTGTGTAGTCCATTGAATAAGTTCATAGACCTAAAAATCCTAACCAAGATTGCCAGAAATTAACAGTTTGTTTCCAGTACTGGATGTGAATTATCTTAAAAGCGTAAGTCACATCAGGCAGACAATTCTTTTTTGCCTGTGTATCAGGAGAAAGTAATTTACTTTGTTTTTCTGAGAATGTGACTGTGAAATTTGTTCCTGAAACATTAGGCAGACAACATGGTGCAGTTTTAACTTGTGTATTTGGTAGGGATAAATATATACCACATTCTCATTTCCTTCTAGAATGAATATGCCAGAGAAACTTGCCATATATGATCAGATTTCAGAAAAGCCGGTGCTTGGCTTGCAGTCTGCTTCCAGACTCTTAAGCCTACAGGTTATTTCATGTCTTGATGATACTATGCGTGTTTAGACTGGCTATTTTCATTAAGTCATAAGAAATAACACAGACTAAAGTGATCTGTGTGCTCAGAGAGGTGCCTATGCAGCCTAGATTTTCAAAGAAAACGGAACAGCTGTATTTGAGAACAGGTTTTTATTCTTGTAGTAGCTCATAAAAGTACTGGCATCTGAATAAACGTTGGAGTTTTTCTCATGTTCACTGAAGGAAGAACGTACTCTTATTCTAAAATACCAAAGAAGAATAACGATTCTAACTTTGCTGACATAGTATGTTTGTGTCCCCAGATGTGTTGGCCACATCCCATAGGTAAATCTTCTTATACTGGTAGAATATGTGTTGCCTGCCTAATCAGCCTCTCTTGGGTTCTTATTTTGATGTAGAAGTTATTGGTGTAGTAGTCAAGCCAAGCTTTAGGCTTCCCTATGAACGTGAATCATTGTAGCGTCTTCACGCTCCACTGTTCTTCCAGGCAGTACAAATGCCATACTCTTTTGATAATGAAT
The DNA here is from genome assembly GCF_000708025.1 of Charadrius vociferus. NCBI lineage: Eukaryota > Metazoa > Chordata > Aves > Charadriiformes > Charadriidae > Charadrius > Charadrius vociferus. Next base: position 3,275,563 of record NW_009646631.1, read on the forward strand.
ACAGGGCAAATTATACAGGGAATTACCAAAATGCAGGGTATTATCAATGAACCCATCACCATTTTTTCAACCATGTGCGTGTACACACATTGCTCTGTTCAGACAAATGGAGTTGGGAAATCATGATGTAGTATATAGTGACTTTCTTGTGCTGTAGCCTTATACATTATTTTATAAGAGAATATAACTAGTCAACATACACAGCAATTTCAGTACTATGATTCGTGTTAACAATACAGATAAGGTAGTGGCTGAGAGCAAGAGGTGAAAAAAATGATTAAATGTAGTAGCACTTTTTCATAATGATTTTTGTTTTGGGGGCATAGAATACATATTGGATAGAATTTAATTGCTAAATCTGGTTAAGTGTAAAATTAATTTTAATATGGCTTACATGAAACAATAACTTTGATATAGTTGAGAAGCAATTTAGAGAAACCAGTGGTTACTTAGATTATGGTTTCAAGTTTATAATCACATTTTCGTAAAGTTCTTTGATACTGCACCTCCTAAGAATGCCTCCTTAAATTGAAATGCTGATGTTAAGGGAAGATATTTATTTTAATGATGCTGCATTATGGAATTTAAGTGGATAACTGCTGATTGTTAAGTACTGTGTGTGTGTTTAAAATGTACAATGTCTCTTTTAAACATAGTACAAGAAATACACAGAGAAAAACATTGTGAGTAATAAGTGTTTTGTCCCATCTACCTTTTGACAGGAGAATTAGATGACAGAGAACAGGCAAAGCTGGAAGTAAAAGTATGGGATCCAGATAGCCCCCTTACTGACCGTCAGATTGACCAGTTTTTAGTTGTAGCACGGTAAGATTAAAATCCTCTAATAAAAAAAATTCCTTTTCCTTTTCCTACTGACTATTTATTCCCCTATATCGTGTTACTCAACTTGTTTGCCATTTTGTGAGCCCTTCTCTTTCCCACAGTTAGCTAAAAGAGAAAAACAGACCATAGTCTTCTGCATATTTATTGAAGCTACCAATACAGAAGAGAGAAAAAGAGAGCGAGTTTTGGAATAATGCTACACTGCCTGTATTTCAGGTTATAGTAGAATTTGATACTTTAAATGTAGACATCAGTCTGTTCTCCCCTCAGAGTAAATGAAACAGGATTTCAGTGCTAATATTTCAGTCTTGTATTGTAGTACTTGGAATTTCGTAGCGTAATATAAAGTTAAGAGTAGAAATAAAGAAAATGTTAACAAATGACATGGATGCAGAACTTGCCCAATTTCCATGTAAGCTGAAAAATATGCAGTGCAATTATTTTGTATGAAGGTTGAAGTAAAAGTTTTGAAGTGATGCATTTCATTAGTGAAAAAAATCTGGTTAGTTCATTTTAGAAATTAACATATGATTATGCAGATTTATGAGAGGAACATCAAAGCCCTTGGAATTCAGAAATACCTTTAAAAATAGTTTCTCTAAAAAAAAAACAAAACCCAAAACAACCAACTTTCAAAACTCTATAGACTTCTTACTGAAGGAAGTCTCTACACTCATAAGATACAGCATGTTTCGCCTGTCCTGTAATTCATCCTTACAAATATAGTGCAAAGGTACTGTTCTAATGATGACAGAGAACTCTTAAACACAGATAATGTAGGGATTTTATCCTGAATAGCTCCATCTCCTGTATTTCTGTAACCTGGTTGCAGAGCGTAGTCTCAGATCTTCATAGGCAAATAATCCTTTTACATTGTTTCCAGTTTCTGTTCTTTATTCTTTCTTCCTTTTTAACGAAGCGTTTCAGGAAGGAAATAAAGAGAAGTTGCTTTGTATTTTCCAGCTTCTGTGTATAGTGAAATGGGTTGCCGATACATTGTTTTACAGTTCAGTGCTGATCCACTTGGGTTTCTTCTGTCTCCCCCACTTTGTAGCGCTGTATCCTTTCTATAGAGTAGTAAAAATTGCCTGCCTGTGTAGAATTTCCAACCAAACCAGAGGGATGTAGGTGTGAACATGCATCTGTTGAGAAGATCACAATGCCTTCTGGATGCTCCACAGGTAGAACAGAACCCAGAAAACAGAACTAATTCTGTCACCAGCAATATAATACCTGGCTATGTATGGGCAGACTGTTGTGGGGAGCCTTAAAAATACCATCTGTGTGAAGATTACATTGAAGAGTTCATTCATTGCTTTCACATCCCTCTACTGCCCATTTTGCAGCCACTCTGGGGAGCTGAAGTAGTATACTGTGAAGCTGAAAACAATCCCAGAGGAGTGTAAGCAGTCTACTGGGAAGTGACAGAGAATAAATGTCAGAGAATAAAAGAAATGTTTAGCGAAAACGATTCTTTTCTCTTTGCCCCGTTATTTAAAATGTAATGCTGTGCCCTGGCCGAGATTGCATTTGTTTACAAGCTGATAAATTTCTGTTAAAAAGGTTTCTCTTACAGAGGGAGTGGGTCTTGGACGTAGCTGACTAATTGTAGCTATCCAAGTTCTTGTGGTAGGCAATCATTAATAGCCATCTGTACTCAGGTGTTACTCAGGTACCACTTATTGATGTTCTTCCACAAAACTCCATTCATCTTTGTAAGCTGCTTTTGAACTGACAGAGACTATTTCCAAGTTCCTATATACCTGTATTCACAGGCTGCAAGATCACATTTCTGTTGCCTTAAGTGCTGCTGAGGCAGATTTTCACCAATTTCTGGAGAAACAGTTCTCCTGTGATGATTGTGGCAGCTTTAAATTCAGTATGTTGCTTGCTTGCACATAAAGGCTTTCTTTATACTGGACTATTAAAAGCTGCTTGAGTAACAGTGCAGTTGATATTGTGATCTGTTAAACTGTGTGTACAGACTCGGAAGATGTTTCTGCTGTGGCATAACTGCAGTTTATTGTGTGTTGGCTGTGCCTACTGAGTTTCCAGTGAGAATGATATTTCTCTGGTTTCTGGAAGTTATGTTTAGTTTTGCAAATTTGAAATTCTGACAATTAGAACTTTTCCCTAAATGTTTTCCTATATGTGATTTTGGTTAAGTGTGTATGGTATCTGTATTTGAAATTTGAAAAGCATTTTCACGTGATCCTTTTTACGTGGTGCATCAAAGGCATCGAGTATTTCTTCTCAATTTTTTCAGTCTGCTCTGGCTGAAAGGAAAGTTGCTTTTGTCCTTGTAGGCTTTCTCAATCACACAGGTGTGCTTTGTTGGTTCTTTAGAAGGTGTTTAAACACTCTCTTTTTGTTATTTGTATTGCCCATATGCAAGTACCTTGATATGTGACATAGGACATGTAGCTTTCCCAGTCTTAGAAGGTTCGTTTATTGTCTCAGGAACAAGAGGCCTTTTTTCTAGGTATTTATGCTTAGTCGGTCTGGGCCTGTCACTAAGCCCTAGTATGCAATAATCTGCTGGATATCAAAGTAGTAGAATATGCCTGTCCTGTCCACAAGTCAGAGGTCACTGTGTCAGAAGAATCTATGGAAATTTTGAGAAAAGCGTAAGAGCGCTTGGGAGTGGAAAGATCCCTAACCTTGAGCTTCCAAAGTAGTCTTGCTTGACTGTGGATTTACAAATCTTGAAAGTACCTTATTGCTACTACTGAAGCATCGTTTGGGCAAGGGCCTCTAGCTTGAACTAGCAAAAGCATCTGTTAGGAGAAGCTTGAGGCATCAGAGTAACATTCTGATTTTGAGTTATTTTTTGGGTCATTTATAATCTGGCAGTGAGTATTGCAACACCATTTTCTTCTCCACTCAAAATAAGATACAGCTTCAATAACTTTTTTTTTTTTGCAATATATATTATTGGCAACAGTTCTACTGTGTATGCTAGCTTCAAAGAACTCTTGAGAAGCTGCAACAGCAGTTCATATCTGTTCACATGGCAAATAGTACCATCCAGTAGTAGTGGATTTGTAGAATGGAAATGCTTGGTGCTGAGGAGCTAGCGTCCACACGGTGCGCTTTTTGAGCAGTTTTATTTTTAGCCTAACTCTAGTCTGGTCCTGTGGACTAAATATTTATTAGTATGTGGAACTACTGTTTAACTGAACAGAAATCCAGTTTGTATGCTACAAGATACCTTTTAATGTTGTTTGAAGTGCAGTAGATAAAGATGCTGAGGACAGTTGCTTTGAAACTTGATTCCTAATTTGAACTAAAACACAGATATAGACACACGCTGTTTTCTCCAGTTGTCAGTCTCTATCATTCGTAATATACAAGGAGTACTTAATTTCCTTGTGAGATCTCACGTTCTCTTTCTAACTCTATTCCAAGTTGCATGGTATTAGCAAATAAAAACTCTCCTGTTGTGTGTATAACACAATCGTCCTGTTTAGTTTTTTGATTTGTGGAGTCAAAAATGGTCCTGACCAGACTCAAATGTGGTAAGAACTGGGGGCTTGAGGCTGGACGGATGCTGAGAGTCATAGACCTGACCCATTATTTTTCATTTTCTTTCTGTCTGCTAATTTGGTCTATAATTCATTACACGATAAGTTTTTGGTACATTCTAGCTCCGAGTATGTACTTTAAGATGCAGTGAAACAGTTAACTTAGTTCTTTTATTCTTCTTCATCTAACTAGATTATCAACATGGTCTTCTGGAAGGAATATATCTCTGAATCAGGCTATTTTCCAGACATTTGTGGTTCCAGCTTATTTCCAACTGAAACAGAGTTTAGAAGACTAATTAAAATAACCTTAAAGCATTGCATCTCTACCTTAAAATTTTGTTCTTTAATTGCTTTGAAATTAAAATGGCATTGCATACCTCTGGCTAACATAACATATTTCTATTCATTTGAATGCCTGCTTATTTTTTTGATGCAAAATCACAGAAGAATGGAACACTACGTGTCAGTCATTTTGAATTAGAGCTTGATCCTTTCTGTGTTGTTTCCACTTTTCCGTTTCCTCTAAGACAGTGATTGTATTCATTTTCTGTTGGTTACTATTGATTTAGTTATAAATGCTCACAGTATGTGGAGGTTTATTTGTTACAGGAATTTATCTTACAGTGAGGAAGGGAGCACAATGCAACTTCAACCAATGTCTTTGATCATACTGAGGAAAAGAATACATTTGTCAACTGAGAACAATAAGTAAAAACATGTAAAAGTGTGCTCAAATAGTAATACTCTGTTCTTGCAAGATAATTCGGTGTAGTCGGTGGCAGTAGATAAGACTCCCAAAGCTCATCAATGAAAATAAATACATAAAGTCACAGGTTTGAAAGCTTCAATATTAGTGCATTGCTGAATTCTCTTTAGGTGGTGAGAAGTAAGAGGAATTGGAGTTCATTAAAGAGGTAATGAAATTTAATGGCAGAATTACAACATAAAATTATGCGGTAAAGGTGGTGAAAATCTTTATGCCAATGCTGCACTCTCAGAGCTAGATGTTTGCTAGCAAGGTGAATTACAGCGTCTAATTGTAGGCAGATGGTTTGGCAATGGAAAGGAAAAATATGTTCACATCAAGTTTACTAGGAGTATCAAAAATACTGTGTTTCTGCCTCTCTGTCATGCTTGGGCAATACATGTTTATTCCTTTGTACATTTTGTGTTACTATATTTCTTCTTGACCAAATTAATTTGAAAACAACTAATTCAGACTTGGAGCTGAATTTCTTTTTGCATCCTTTTTTATGAATTTTGATCTATCGTACTATAAAAAAATTTCTGCAGCAGCATTTTCCTGGACCTGCTTTTTGGCAGGCTGTAAAACTCCTCCTCTATGACTGTGAAATTGCAGGATGAAGTACAGATGATCACTTAAATCATATCCTGTGAATTAAACTACTTGTACGTGTCACATTCTATTTCTGTTGAATAATAAAAAATTCAGATATGTTCCATTTCTATTAATTTAGTAGTGAAACTGAAGGTCTGTTGTGGTGTGTGGGGACATTCTATGTAATGCCACCCCCTAACCCCCTACTTTGAGAGTCTTTCAGAGAAAGAACAGCAGCAGGCAACTTTCATGTTTATCACGTCATCTCCCTTTGCGCTTCGAATACCTGAAGTGGTAATAATGAAGCATAGCACTGTACAGACAGTTGCTTAGAAATGCAAGGAAGATGTGTCTTCAGGAAACAGCATCATATTACTATGAATATGTTCTTCGTGTCACATTGTGCATTGTCTAGTAAAAATCTTGGGTATTTTCCCGCTTTAATTAATACTCTGCTGATGATGACGTATCTCCATTGAAGAAGTACGTTTTTTCTTCTTTCCAATATTTTAAGTATCACAAGACTCTTAAGGAGCAATCAGATAGTAATTGGCTGTTTGTAAAATGCTGTTATTGATAGCAGTCTAAGAGGTCATAATTTGGGACCATTTCCAACTCACAGTGAAGGGGAACATTGATGTAATAATAAGGAAAACAAAAAGCTTTCCTAATATGTAGGAAACCACCAAAGATCCACTTAATTACTTTCCTCAAAGATGTTAACTCTTGAGGTGAGGTGTAGGTCTCATTCATTAGTCTGCAAATATGTGAGGAAAATCGTGAATTTGCAGATTCATGTATGCACAGGCGGTTTGCTTTAAACAGATTTGTTCGGAATGTACCTACTACTCATCTGGTATCACTGAAACAGAGAAACAATGTATAAAAGTGAACAATTTTAAAATAAACATCCTCAGATTAAAAAGTATCTCTCTCAGCTGCATTTTCAAGAATACAAGGTACAAGAATATAGAGAGTTCCTGGCCTGGATCCAGGAATTTCTGGATCTGATTTGATGCTAGACTGCTGTTGTGATTGGGGAGACTAGAGACTATTTTTATTTCGATGTATAATCACAGTGGTTCCAGATTTTCTTTGATAAGTAACGTCCGTCCCTTGTCAGAACTAGTTACTGATGTGCAATTGAATCTTTAGAAATGTGTTATGACAGCCTCTTGCATTTGCTGCTCCATAATTTCATTGGCTACCACTAATACTAATCTTATGCAGAAATTTGAACAATTACTTTCTTTAATGCCTTAGACTTGAGTTACAAGAAATTCGGAGCAATGTATTTTCTGCGTTCAGTACCTAAATTGAAGTTTAGCCTGAATATAGGGCACACAGGCACAACAAAATGATGATGAACTACTTGATCCCTAGAGGGTTCACTGTCAGTTTTTTTTGGACGTAGATATTGTTGAGTTTGGCTGAATTTGTGGATTTATTCCATAGTCATAGATCCTGGCACCGGATTATCTTGATTTGGTTTATGTTTGTACGGTTATCAGCTGCAATCTCTGTTATAAGTCCTTGGGAGAACATTTGTGGTTCTGGCCTTTAAGGTAATTAAACCAAGGAAAACCTAATTAAGGAAACACTGGATCATTTGGTCTAGCCCGTAAAGCTCTTGTACCTGCTTACTGATACAGCCTGTGCAAAGAGTGATCTCTCTGTTGATAGCACCAGTTGTTTATCATTCTTGTCCATCTCTCTGCCACCTGTGTAATTCTCTGTCGGTATGCCTTCTGGCTTTAGCTTATTTTGGGAGGCGTCAGGAGTGTTGGTTTCTGTTTGAAGTCGCAGTATTTTAATTAGTCGTTGAATAACTAATTTGACTAGCTTGGTGAGCACATTTTTTTGGTTACATGAGTTTATTATTGTTATTATTGACTTAAGCGTACTTTCAATTAAGTGTTTACAGTTATTCTTTGGATGTTACCAACTAAATGGAACATTTACATTCAAGAGTCTGTTTAAAAGAAAAAATTAGTTGTTAGGTTCTGACTGTTCAGCCTGCATTGGCTTAATACTGAGTTTTATTTTGGTAGCAGGTAGGTGAAGACATTAGTGAGTCTTCTGGAAGTGGGCATTGGTTAGTTGGGGTATTGTTTTTCCTTTTAACATTTTTTAAATAATTCTTTGGTGGTATTACTAGGAAAAAAAATCATGCAGAGAGAATTGGCAAAGGAACTGTTTGACCTTCATGTGAATGTCTTCCTTATGTCTGTATTTTAGATGGGAAAGCATAAAAAATAATGTATTTTAACGATTTCTAAAATTAATATTGGGTTTGGATTGCATGGCTAGGTTATACAGAGCACTCTATATCACTGTGAAGTTTTGAGACTAGTTACTATTTAACAGCCAAATGCTCTATAATTCCTACACTTATTTGGATTGTCTGAAAAACTAATTTTCAAAAGTTTCCAGGAAGAGGTGAACCAGAAGTTAAGTTGATTTTAACATATAGCCACAGACACACACACACCCCTTGTCCATCCCCCCCAAAATGGCACATGGCCTATGTTCTATGGTGGTTTTTACTTGCTTTGCACTTGCTTACCCCATGCTCCTACACAGCATTCCTCTGACAGTTGCGATCCTCTCCTACTCCGTACAGCACTGGAAACAATGTCAACTAGTGCATCAATTCTTATCTCTTTATCACTTACTCAAAATAAACCTGGCTTTATATTGTGTGTTAATTTTGACTTCTCATACTGGGCAACATAATTCGCATATGCTTGGGTTCTGAAGTCAGCCTAAAAAGTTTGATACAGTAGAGTGATTTGTGAGGATGTACTCTTTGTAATTTTCATAGCATAGTCTGATTTTATTTTAGAAATATGGTCAAAAGAAAATAGTGTTAATTATGCAAAAGAAAGATAAGAAGCTAGTAGGTAGCAGCAGAAGGGAAATACAGTCATGCCGCATGCTGCTTTACTGGTTTGAACAGTAGCGACAGAAGGATCACAGGAAAGACTGGTTAGCTACAACCCTTATCAATGCCAGCATGTTTAAAGGGGTTGACTGACTATCAGGAAATGTGTTCACAATAGAGCCTTATTCTCAGGACTGATTTGTGGACAAATAGTGTTTTATGTACTGCCAAACTTTTTAAAAAAGAAAATAGAATGTGTGTGTGTTCTTGTCACATATTTGCCATCTCTGCAAAGAGGGAGCAAAGGTTGTTGAACAACTTTTGAATATAACTTATTTATTCTACAGCCGTTAGAAATTTAAGCAGTTAATATCTGGAGTGTGTGAATCACTGCTGTTGAATCTTAACTAGTTGTGTTTTATAAGTTTTTGGCAGCAAGTACTGAAACCTAGTCAGTATTAAATGTGTTGAGATTCAGGATAAAATTGCAATAACGCAAGTTAACACCAGTTTCTCTACAATCAGTAATACACCTTCATGAGTTAAAGTCTTGGTGCACATCACATTATTTTATTGTTGAATGTTGGGTTTATAGTACACAGCAATGGGACGCTTTGTGTGTTGATCTGTCAATGACATCCCTCATTAGTATAATTCTATGCTTAAACTTGTGTGAAATACAGCTGCTGAATAAGGCTCCAGTCCTTTAGTCCAGAGGCTTACACTGTATTCAAAATGTTTGGTGAGTAATTGGATCTTTGCATTTAGAAGGACTTATAAGTGCAACAAATAATTTTTCTAGTGTCATAGTGACACAGTGCTCCTCAAGAGTCGTTATGCAACTCAGGGTACTGGAGCAGCTTCTGTTTTATTAATTGATAATCTTTCTCCTGTGTTGCTGCATCTTTGCTCATTTCCTCTATGGTATGCTGAACCCAGTCAAATTCTCTTACGCATCTTTCCCTTTGCCACGTATGCTATATCATAGATGTGCTTCCACGAAAAGTTTGCCATTTAGAACAGTCACTGTCATGCTAATTCTCCATCTCTATTCCTTATCTTTTGTTGCTCTGGTAAGTCTATTAAATGCCATGTACAATGCATCAACAAAGGTGCAACAAAAAGGTAAAAGTTTTGAGAAAAATGTGTCCAGTTTAATATACGGAAATGCTTTTAATAAGTAGGCTGAGAAGTCCATGTATTTCATTATTACATACAACCTGTGACAAAAATATGTTTTTCGAGGTACCTAATACTAAGCTAGTATGCTTTTTTTACCTTACTAATGG
>NW_009646631.1:3285563-3288615 GCF_000708025.1 Charadrius vociferus
TGGACATGTATTACCGAAGTGAATAAAATGTTATTAATTTCCTCATGGGGACACGGTGAAACCCCTTTTTTAATTGTATTGTAATTTTTTAGTGTTTTGGCTTTTTAATTTTAAAACTAATACTCACGGTTGTAAAGCCTAACCTGAGTAAAGTCTTTGACTTCATAATTAATAAAAAATTGGTACATTAGAATTCTCTTGAGTATTTTTTGTTTCTGTGCTGCTCTTATGTGTAGGTGGTTACTTTGGGGAGAAAAGGTCAGGATTTTTACTGCAGTGCTTGGAGATTTTGTCTTTATCAAATTGTCCTTTGTTGTTAGCAAAGATCTCAAATGTTAAGAGTAACATTATGTGACGTTTCTTTTTAAGGGAATGCTTTTATAGATATGACATAGAGTCTAATAAAAAAGGAGGTTAAATCTTTCTGTGCATTTACTGTCTACTGTTTCTCTATTGTAGTGCGGTTGGCACATTTGCTCGAGCATTGGACTGCAGTAGTTCGGTCAGGCAGCCTAGTTTACACATGAGTGCAGCCGCTGCTTCCCGAGACATCACACTGGTAGGTTGCTTGTTAAAAACCCTACAATTTTTTTTACATCTGTGAATTCAACAATATTACTCCAGAGTCCCTGTCCTCTGGTTATCTGTTTTCCTTTAGATACCTGCATGCAAGGTGCCTGTGTGTATTGTAGATAATCCTGTGTGTTTTCTGTAAGCGTGTTGGTGCTGTCCTTGTAATCATACTGTAAATCACATGACTTTAGCTGAAATCTATTTAAATATAATATATGTCATAATTTCCACAGCAGGGCAGATAATATACATTGTGTAGGGATTCACTTGGTACAATTGATCAATAGTATGATTTAAAGCATGCAGTAATCAAGATGGTTGAAAATTGTTTAGATAATATTTTATACTTACTATACCTGTGTGTTAGTAAATTTTCTAAAGTATAAGCAATCAGACTGTGTAAGCAACTTTTTGAAGAACATTTTACTTAGAATATCCTTAGGATGTTTCCATAGTTTGTCGAAGTATTTGCTGTAATATAAGTCACTTGCATCTTTTAGAGGAAGTTAAAAATACATCAGTTACAGACCAAAGTTTTGTCTCTGTATATTCATATTAACTGAGATGTCAAGATGTGCTACCGTAATAAAACTGTACCAGGAAAACTGTGTGAGAGAAAAAAAGCTTACTGCTTCATCGAATCAAGTTTGACTTAGATTTCCAAAGACATCAGCAGTTGTTGTTTATTATTTTAAGTATTTCTGTATAGAATCATGAAGATGATGGTTAAGGCTAACGTAGATTTCCTATTCATCAGATACTTCAGTATCTGAACTTACTGAAACTAACAGATCAGTTTGAAATAGTTAAGAAACTGCCTTATATGGTGGCTAGAGAGCCGCTGGAATTTAGTGCCACAATTTTTTTGTAGGCACAGACAATATCAGCAGGTTAAAAAAGGGGTTAGAAAAATTATGGACCGTGGGTCCATAAACGGATACTGAGGAGAATAATTCCAAAGGTTTGTAGATGCTGGTGAATGAAATGGGAATTGACCTCTGACTGTGATTAAATTTACTTATTTTCTCTTAAGTAACAGATACTGGTGTCAGAGACAGAACTTTGGCTAGATAGATGGCTGGTCTGATTCAGTAGGGCAGTTCTTATATTCCAGATAAACCATGTTTATTAGTATGAGGAGAAAAATATTTAATTTCTTACATTTTTCAGTGTACTCACAGGCTATTAAACAGGAAACTGATTTAGTGTGCACTACAGACTAGCATAGTAAAGGCAGTGGCAAAACGTCATGTTTTCAGTAATGCTCAAAATGAGTTTTCTGTTTCACACTTGCTGATATGACCTCACCAGCATAATTCTGTTCACATTAAATGTTTTATTTTTTTTCCATCAAAATAGTTTTTTTAGTTTAACTTTTTTCATTTTATTGAGACTGCATTGGATGAAGAATTTCTAATAAATCCCACGCATTGTGCATCCTTCGTACTGTATTCAATGATTAATAAAATAGGTTCATCCTTATAGCACTTTCTTTTTGTTTGAAAGTACATGTGCAGTGCTGCTAATAAAGGGATACATTTAGTGTTTGAGTGCCATATAAATGTTTCTGCATTGCAAATGATCCATTAAGTTCCATTACACTTAATGAAAGGCATATCTTATAATGAGGCACCAGAGGAGTCACCCCAGGTTTAATTATTGTGTCTGTCTGTTCTCATTTTCCTACCCCCTCAGCTTTTAAAAACCCTTCTCTTTTGCTCTTTGGCAATGTACTTCCTTCTAAGTTAAGAAAAGACATATTTGTCATTATAGTAGTTATTCTTTCAGACATTCCCATGTTAATTGGGAGCATATTTTGAGCAGGAGTTAAAGTTAGTACAGACGTTTGCAGAACTTGTGGTGTATCTTATGCTTTGAAAGGGTTGTGGGTGCATAACACTGAGAAAATTATACTGTCTGTATTCTTCATGCAAAGCAGATAACTCTTGCACCTGAAGTGCTATTAATGGGATTTCTGTTCACCACACCTCTGGCTTTCCAGTATTCCTAACTAGTTGTTTCAATTAGAAATGACTGTAAACAGACTGATTAAAAAAAATGCAATAAATGTATAGGTTATAAGCATGAGTAAATTCAGGGTGGATGTACACATTAGGGAGGTCGCAGCTTAAGAGCAAGTGAGATGCTACTTTCAGGCTTCCTTATTTTGAAAACACGGGAAAGGTGATGAGACGGAGCAGGAAACAACCAATGCTTTTAGAAAACCCTACTGAAAGACATGAAATTATGTCTGTTTACCTTCTTAGATGATAGTAAATGTTCTTTTCTTGCAGTGATAAAGACTTGTGAGGCAAACAAATTGCACTTCTGGCTTTCTCAGAGGCAGTGTTTTATTTTATAATTAAAATTGATCTCTGAGAAGAGAAGGAAACTGGGAAGACTTCCTGTTCCAGATTCCTAAACACTGCGTAGTGTATATACTGATGATGAGAGCCATTAAAGAAAAGCAGGTTGATGG
>NW_009646631.1:3288672-3325516 GCF_000708025.1 Charadrius vociferus
TTGGGGTGTCTCTTCAAAATAAAAAGCATGAGCAGGTTTTTCCTTTGCATTTTGAACAATAACTTTTTAATTAATTTTATTAGACTTCCATATATGTGGCTCCTAAGATGAACAGACTTAAAATTTTATTGAATTATGGAATGATTCCAGTTCAAGTGCTTTGTTGGAGGCAGTTCAGTCTAGTTGATTTAACTGACTACTGACATTACAGCTGTTTTGGGAAGTGTGTTGCAGCGTGTTTGCAGCATGCCCTCCCATTCCCTTTCTTCTCAGCTCCATGCTGCCCTTCCTTGGCCTTTGGTGGGTAGTATTTTCCTTCAGCTGCTTAAATTTGGACTCTAGTTCCCTCTGTCTGCGTAGCTAATACCTTTCCTCCAGTGGGACTCCTTGTCTGTGGTGTACACTATGCTCTGGGCAAGAGTTCTTAGAAAAGGGTGGTTCTTCCTCTGTTCTTCAAGCTCCTATTTGGGAGAGGCAACGCCAGGTCTTCCCAGCCTCCCGCTCCTTAGGTATCGGGTACCCAGTAGTTGTTTCTTGCAGTCCTGTCTTCCCTGGGTAAAGGGGATAAAAAGGACATACTACAGGACTTTTTGTCTTGGGCTCTAGTAGTGTCTTCTGCTCTTGCTAGCACAGTTTACTTGCTGCCATGTGGGAATTTGATTGCAGGTGAGGGCTGACAAACCTGCAGAAGGCAGAGTGTGTCATCCTGGGAACTTCTCAGGGGTCTTCTCTCACAGAACAGCTCAGTGAAGATAGTACTTATCCACAGATTTCATTATGAATCCTTTCTTTTAGTAATACCAAAAAAAACTTTATGGAACCAGATGTTTGTTACAGATGGAAAAATGAACATAAGACAAGAGCAAGATCCTGATTTATTCACTTCCGTTGTCATTTTTATGAAAGTTGGTATCAGTGAATAGGTCCGGATTTAGCAGCTGCTTGGAAAATGCCCAGTATGTACTGCTTTTCCACAAGGGCTGCAACTGAAACAAGATTTAAACGTCGGTAATACATATCCTGTAAGTGTTCAGTCTTAAAGCCTGGTTTACTCATTGCCTGAATAATAACCGATAAACCAGTAGTTTTATTTTAGTCTCTATTCTGAAGATGATGGATTTTAGACACTATGTTACGTGTTTCCATATTAGAATACTTAATTTTAACAATGCCTTTTTTTGAAGACTGGTGAATTCGACTTGAACCATAAGTAAAATGACATGTTGTAGGATAATAGTGATATTAATTCTTGCAGACGAAACAGTTCAAGAATCCTGTGCTTGATAGCTTTCAAAGAGGTATATTGAAAGCTGGAGAAGTACTCAAGGCACTCACAGGAGATGGCAAAAGATAAGGAGAATTCATTATTTGCAGTACATTTGTATGCTGAAGCTCAGCTGGAATTGCTCTATAAGAGCTGTACCGACACATAATGCAAGAGTGTTCCTTCCTTGAAAGGTTTTGGGTGCCCCCTCGTAAGATGAGTTTATGTCTGTGTGAGAGCACATGCTACAGTTACAGCTCATCTCTGTGGTGGGACAAATGGGTGGGAGACTGTTACAGTCACACGTTATTGCACTTTATACCTCCTTCAGCACAACAATTTAAGATTGGGGTGATGGGATCTTTTGAGATGCTGAGTCAGAAAGGCTTTTTGTGTGTTGCTTGTTTTCCCTGCGGGTGGATTTGTGATGTAGTTGCTTACGTTTCATATACCCCATCATTGGTTTGTGATGTGAGCATTCGGTGTTACCTCTAAAGAGAAATGCTATAACTTGTTCATTTCCTATTTTCCCCTTTTATAAGGGAAAGTGAAGTAAGCAAAGAAACTTCATTTACTTGTCTCTGACAGCAGATTTTAGCAAGGGACAAAAATTTCGCTTGTTTTTCTGTATGATGATAATGAAAAAAAAAAATTACTTCCTTCCCCAGCAATGAGAATATTGAGTACATAGATGTCGAGACATCTATTTAGCTACTATTTAGAACTTCTGTTAATTGAAAATGGCCCCTCAGTCAATATATGCTACTGTCTCTATTGGGTTACTTGGAACCAATTTCTATTAACTAAAGATTCTCTACGAATGTTTGCTAGTAATTTGGAGGAACTAATAAACTAATGTCATTTTTAGTAGATGTTTTATTAAGGCATTTCCTTTCCCAAATTAAGTAATAAACAATTTATTTCCCTTATGTTCCACAGCAGAAAACCTATGATATCAAGATCGATTCTAAACTTAGCATTAGTTGAGGCCTCTTGCATAGCGTATAGAAAATAATACATTGAACTTGCATTAACTGAAATGGACTGCTGTCTATTAAAACCAGTTTTTTATTCTCTCCTTTTCTTTGCTAGTTTCATGCAATGGATACACTGCATAAACACAACTATGATTTGAGCAGTGCCATCAGTGTTCTAGTGCCACTTGGAGGGCCTGTCTTGTGTAGAGATGAAATGGAAGAGTGGTCGGCATCGGAAGCTAGTTTATTTGAGGAGGCGTTGGAAAAGTATGGCAAAGACTTCAATGACATTCGACAAGACTTTGTAAGTACGAATGTAGTACGCTTTCCTGTTACTGTGTTTTCACATGGGTGAGCATAGCTGTTTTCTGTAGGATCGGAAGCTTAGCTAGGGGAGAAATCTATGTAGCTGATAAGTAATTAACATACATATACATTTTATCTGGATGCAAGTCAATATGCTATCTTCTTTGGTGCTGTTCTTTGGAAAGATGTTGACAGAAGATAACCTGTTCAATGACTTAATACCAGATAGGATGTCTCATGCTGATGTGTTTTGGTAAGGATTTTTACAAGGATTTTACAAGCATCTGAAAAAAGTCCCAGCAGCTTTTCAGAGCTTTTTCACAATTTCCAATGAAATTCATTAGCAGCTACATGGCTGACTCCCCTGGGTGTTTTTCTGGGGTTTCCCTCTATGGTTAGCGGAGAGAAATTCATACTCAGAGAGCTTTTAAAGTGCACTACAGGGAGTTATTTTGACATATTAGGTATTTTGGCACTTGTGAAAAATCAAGGAAATATTTTCCAATATATTCTAACTACACTATTTTTGGTACTGCAGTATCAGACTGTAGGGCAGCAAAGCTTTAATTTGCTGCATTCTCATGCAGAGTAATTAAAAGAAATTGGTTCTAACACCAATTGCTGGAATTGCTAGTAATCTATTTGCAATTTTTTTCTTGCATGTTTCTTGGAGAGCCTCTTTCAAGGAAAAGGATTTCCTATGTTGTACTAAGTTCAGGTTGGGCTTTGTGAAACAAGTTAGGATTTGATCCAAAGGAATTCCACTATTTAAGACGGAAGTCGATTGAAACAGTTTAACAACTCGTTCTGCTTGACTCTGACAGCTTAGAGTTTTTTATCTTTGCAGATATTATTAATAAGGTGGGGGACGATGGGACGGACAGTACTGTGTGGTAAATGTAGATATGGTAAATGTAGAAATCCTTCCAAGACAGAGCATGAGACAGCAGGAGGAGGCTGGGCACTCAGCAAAGCTGTCTTTTCTTCACTTCCACAGTTCTGAAATGAAACAGATAATTGAATAAAGGGGGGACGGGAAGGCTATTTTTTTCTGAAGAACTGACATTTTAACAGGTGTATTATATCTGCATGCTTAATTTTGAGATCCCTAATGTTCACTGCATTCATCACATAGGGTTGAAAATTGGATCATGGATGAAATAGGTCTGTTAAGTTCAAGAAAATATGAGTGAAAAAGAATATTTTATAGAGTTTTAGAACTGAAATCTTAATGTAAACTACAATTCCTTATTATTTCTCATACAGACAAATGGTCCTCAGCTGTAATTGTACACAAGTTCAGTAGCTATGCCTTCTAACTAAATATTTCCTGCTATATAGTATTTGGCTTTTCAAAATTCCTAAAGTTTATATTACAGATTTTGTCAGCTGTTTACAAGTTGAGTCCCAACATAGTTTGTGACTAAGTATATCTAAGCTTTATCTCTGTTATTTATGTAGTATTTTTATTTTCTGTATCATTTCTGTGTTGTGTTATATGTAATTTTGTTGATATACATACATTAAAGTGATACAGTAGAGTAATACGTTGCAGGAGTCACGTATGCATTTGTAATGTTCAAATGCTGGATATTTGAGTGAGTCTACTAGAAGCTCTTTAAATTGTTCAGTTTTTATCTCAGGTAGACTCCTGACACGCTCCTTCTTTCACTGAACCTTCCTTCCCAAAATGCAGATGTTTTCTCTTATTGCCCTCCCAAAGGGAGAGACACGCACAGATCTACAGATAGGGTTGCGTAGCCTCGTGAGGGCATGTTAATGATGAGCCAAAGTGCAGCAGAGATAGATACGGGTTACTAATTAGTTAGAGTCTCATTTAGTTAGAACTGGGATGTTGTCTATCCTTAAATCAGGTTTTTTTAACCTTTGGAAAAGTGGCATGTCATTTTTAAAACACGATTAGAAGAACATATATTTTACGTACCAATTTCTATGGTATTGATAACAGTGCACACAATTTTGATCTAATTATATGTAATTTTGAAGCTCTCAGTTACATTAATCATTGTGTAATCTTGGGATATCCTGATTTCTCTAGAGTAAAATTTACATGTTGTCACTTGCTATGTAGCATTCTAAAGGTATAGGGATTTAAAAAACAAACGTTTGGTTTTAAGTAGTCATCTAAAATAGTCCTTCAAGATTTAGATCATGGATATATGAAAAGTTCCTGCAGGGTGAGGTAGGTGTAAATTTGTAGCACTTAAGCCGTGGTTATGCAGAAGAATACCTTTATCTATTATCATCACTCTCTTCAGTGGCTAGTCTTTGAAAATTAAGTACTCTTAGATGTGGTGAAGAAAAAAAAAAAAAAAGGAAGCACAGACAAAAGAAGCTAATGCACTGGTACATGCTGACCTGTTTTGAGTGTCCAGGCAGGTAAGATCGAATGATAAAATTACATCCTACGGTGCCTGAGACTAAACTTGAACCTAAGCAGTCACACAGTGGTGCCAGGGCACAGTCAAGACCGTCGTGTCGCACGGCAGAAAGTGGTTGGTTGCAGTCTCCGAAGGCAGAAGGGTCATGTAGTACCTGCTTGAGTCATGCTGTGCCAAAGGAGGTGCCTTTTCTGAGTTGTCCTGAATTTGCAAAGCATGGCAGCTGCAATTGCAGCCCTTTTGTGGTAGTTCTCTAGAAGGCAGGCTCATTTACTTTTCCAGCAATTAGTAAGAACTGGTGCTGTTTGATATTCAGTGTGCAGCTCAAGCATAGGCTATAAACATTAAATATTAGTAAGCAAGACAATTATTTTAAATTAAATGGTGTAAAGGAGTTTACCTTTTTTTAATAGACAGAAGCTCATTTGTTATCAAATTGCCAGTGTAGCCTTTGAATAATCATTTTCATCAGCTGTTGACTCATCAACTGTTATTGAGCTCATTTGTTAAGGTTCTGCTTTCTTTAAGAACCTATGTGAATCCTAATCAACCTGAAGTTTTTAAGTTAATTGAATTTATTTGATTTACTTGAATTACTTCACATCCCAGGGCATAGAATGGGAGAGGACTGAATATTTTATGTTCTCCAAATATAACTGTTTTCATAATGGTAAGAGACAGCTGTTACGCTTGTTAATTCTTAGTTTTTCATTATCACCGGTTTTCACAAATTTGTAACTGTTGTGTCTCAAATATGGCAGGAAGGGCCTTGGGAATCAGACTTGAACTGTTTATGGAAAACAAGAGTAACTGTTTTCCAACTTCAGAAAATGGTGGAGACATGCCTTAAAGTTAACATGTTCATCTTAAGATACTTCATAAGCGTACGTGTTTCATGCTGGTCACATTTGAGTGGTCCATTTTTACTCTGCAGAAGCTAAAGAAACTGAAAATTCCCTTTCCCTGTTTTTGTGTTGCTGACACCCCTTTGCTAATTTTCTCTTATAAAAACATCACACAGATGGTCATTTTCCTTCTTTCAATTAGCGTTTAATAAAGTTTGGTCATGAGAGTATGTTATTCTGTGGCTGTTCACAGCTTCTCTGGCAGTTGAGAGCAACCTCTGGAAAATCCGCGTACCTTTGCAGTGCTTTGTCCTTTAGGTGCGTAAGGTAAACAGAACACAGGAAAGTTACACTCAGTCTGTCAAAAGGTTTTCCGAGTTGTGAATCAAAGTGTAGAAGGATTATGGTTATCCAGTCTAAGCACCTGAATTATCTTTAATTGTAGATGCCTGCTGAGTGAATGAACATACATACGTCACAACCATAGTTAAAACAGGTTAAAGTATTTTCTAGAGAAATGTCAAACGTAATCTGTAGCATGAATGTGTTACTAAGTGTTCAGGAAGGAAAATAAATATGGAGATGCTAAAATGTACTCGTTGACAATGGCAGGTAGTTGGGGTGACAGTGTTTCATCTTGATGTCAGGGAGAACGTGGACCTGGAGACTGAGAAGCAGCTCACCTGTCGCCTCGCAACAAACACATTCCTGTCACTGGCCTTTTCGTGGGCAGATTTCTCTTACGGCATAATTTGCCTGAGAAAGGAAAAGGATTTTAGTAAACTGAATTATGTTGCTGTTTACTGGAACATCAGCTTATGCATTTGTTACACTGCTACTTTTTAATTAAATGCAAATGGACAGGGATTTACACACTGTGGTACACTGCCTGAGGAATAACTCACAGCTGAGACCTGAATCCCAGCTCCTGAAAAGCAGAGGTGGGAGCTGGACTCACTGCCTGTAAGACTCTGCAAGCAAGCAGCGTGAAAAATTGGCTGTGAGCTCCTGCATGTGGGGAGAGGCAGCTTGATAGGGTGTTCCTCTGCTGTTTTAGCAACTTAATTAAAGGTTCAGGAATCTATTCTTTTGGCTTAGGACGTGCAGAAAGCCCCAAAGTGGAATGAGTAAGGTTGGAAAGAGAAGTTTATGCATGCTTCTAGAAAACAGGTTATGAAGAAAAAGTGCATGGATTTCATAAGAGAATTATTAAATTATAGAAAGATTTATGGAGCTAAATAGATTACTTGATAGTAATTAAAATTGGCTGCTGTATGCTTAATTTTCTCCCCTAAACTTAGGCTAATATGTTTTCATACTGATGAATGTGTGCACCCAAAGTAATCATCATCAATTACCTTGAGTTTGCAGAGATTTTTATGATGTATTGTCAGTATCATTCTTGTTGCTCAAGGTTGCATTTGTCCCAAGCATCCTTTTGGGTTTTGTTTAATGGTTGAGACTCTGTGGAGGTTTACGCAAAACTAGTGGTATTGTATGAGCAGCTGAGTTGTTATGGGACTTGAAAAACCTGTGAATTATGTACAGAAACCAAGTAAAATTCTCATGAGACTCAAGTGCAGTCTTGACAAGATGATTTATTTTAGTCCTGATACACTTTATAGTAGAGATATTACCGTCTGTGTTTCCTGATGGAAATCTGGATTCTGTTTTGATCATTTTGTTTAACCGTATGGCTTAAACAGAATAAATTACACTTGGATTTGGATGTATAATATTGTTGTAGTTCAGCATCCTTGTTAAATATAAGGAAAAGTTGTGTATTATTAATAGTAATATGTATTCATTTGCACATGGATTTTAATGTAGGTATTTAATACATTCACATTTTAGTATTTTTATATCAACTATACTTTTAACATGTGTTTTAGTAAGATGTGGACATTGCAGTTTCTTGGAACCACTTTAATTTGTAACATGTTTTTCAGCTCCCTTGGAAGTCGCTGACTAGCATCATTGAGTACTATTACATGTGGAAAACCACTGACAGATATGTGCAGCAGGTAATGTAACGACTATTTCAGCGTGAACCAGTCTGCCACGTTTTTAAAAAAATCTGAACTTGTTAAAGGATAAAAATCTGTTTATGTTCTTAAAAAGAAATACAGTGGGAGGCCTATGGTAATATTTTAGGCTATAGATCAGTGGTTTTGTGCTGTTCACAGGGTGCATTGTCAAATCTTCTGATGCCTGCTGTACATCACATAGCTGTGAAGAGCTTTTAAAGCCGTTTGTATTGTACGCTGGTTCGTAGCAATGTGATTCCTGGTTCTTACTGCAGTATGGGATAATAAGGAGATGGATTGCAGAGCAAATGCTTTAGGCTGTGAAGCTGTGCATGGGACTGAAGGAAAAGGAAAACTACATTG
Source organism: Charadrius vociferus (assembly GCF_000708025.1). Lineage (NCBI taxonomy): Eukaryota > Metazoa > Chordata > Aves > Charadriiformes > Charadriidae > Charadrius > Charadrius vociferus. Next base: position 3,296,857 of record NW_009646631.1, read on the forward strand.
TGTTAAAGTGGCTGCTAATGTTGTGAACCTTTTATTGGTACTCCACTGTAAAACATTATTTTGACATTACGAGGATTTAAAAACAAAGTGGAGAACATTCCACACATAGTGGATGTGTTCATCCTTCTGATTGAATGTTCAATTGTTTGGGCTGCTCTGGAGCAGAAATGTGATAAGATTAGATTGGTACCAACACTGGGATATTTTAAGCAGTTTCAGGCAAAATTTCAGTGTTGGTGTTTTTTATATATTGCACTCTTTATGTGTTTACTCCTTGGTTTAGATACACAAAATATTTTAAAATACTACATTTTAATTCATGATTTAACATTTAAGTTTGTACCTTCTTTGCTTGCTGCATAATTAGTGACGATGTTATGTACAGCACGTTGAAAATAAGTTTTATCCTGTAATGATTGCAGCTGTATTGTTAGCTGGATCTTTGGAATTGTTCAAGGTTTGGTTACAGTGTGTCGGAAGGATAATTGCTTCAGGTTGTTCTGGTTTATTTGAAAGCACATCTGCATCATCTTTTTAGGGTATTGAAAGTAAAGGAAACATCTTTTACCATATATTAGAGTCTTGGACTGTCACTAGGACCTTTTAGTTCTATGGATAATACAAATAGAAAAAAATATGCTGTGTATAATCTGCTGTTTTTCCGAGTTTGTCATCAGTCATTTAATTTCTAACACTTTTTTTGCACTGTTAAGCTTTATCCTAGAAGGGTATTGCCAGTAGAGACTTGCTGTGCTGTTTGTCAGCTCTTAAGGATGGGGCAACGGATGACCTTGAAGAATCAGATAAAAAGATTTTATTGATACTGAAAGCCATGGAGTAAGGATAACTTGAAGTGCAGATTGACTCTTGTCAACACTCTTGTGTTGCTTGGAGACTGAGCTTGTTTCCTGTGAAATTTTTCTGAAATACTTGCTCTGGAGTGGTTGGTGAAAGACTGAGACTCCCCTTTCTAAAGTTCCCTAGGGCTTCATTGTGATTCTGTTGCTACAGTGATCAAGGTGTGTGATGGTGTGTTGAGTTTGTGTATCCTTTTGCAGGATTAGGTTTTAACCTCGCGTACAAGAAAAACACATAGGCTTTATGGTTATCTACAACTTGACTACTCTTATAAATCCTTGTGTTTTACTTGTAACTAAGTAAACTTAGAACATCCTAACTCGGAACATAGCAGTACACCACAGGATTTAATGCTGTAGACATATTCTTTCAGGGTCATGCGTGATCATGAATAACAAAACCAGCATAGGCCAAATACTTAATTTCTATCCTGGTTAACATTTCTGTCATCTTTCCTAACGAGAGATCAGGACTTCATCCTGCCCTTGTTTAGTTTGTTCTGGAATGGCACAAATAATACAGTTCAGTAAAAACGATATCTGTAGGGTTTTTTTCCCCACTAGAACAAGCTGTGATACTTGAATGCATTTCAGGGAGGAAATCTGTTCAGTGAGAAAGTGGCAATTTCAGAGTCATTCTTCTCTAAATATCATGCTTGAGGGTTAGGGCAGCTTGGGGGAATGGGAAAACAAAAAGGTCGATGTACATTCTTGAATCTTATGCATAAAGTACAGTCTCTGAATTCCAGATCAGTCTGATTTAATATGAAGATTTGCTCTTTAATTATCCTTATTTCTTTGTGTGAGTTGGCTACATTGTGTCAGGCATAAGAAAGGTTTCCTTGTCATAATTGCTACTAAATGTTATTCTTGCTTGGTAGCTAAAGGTGGTGATTTAATGGCAGTGGAGATACTGCTGCCACTTTGCCTTCAGGGCATGTTCCCTTCAAATCAAGGTGAAGGGAAATAGATCTGTTAAAGTTCTCAGTCTGTGCTCAGCCTGTCAAGCAAAACTAATTCAGGCTTTGGGTCATCATTCTTGGTGATATGGCACTTTTCATGATCACTATATTATATAGTGTTTGAGGAAGGCCAGGTGGCTCATTCCACTGAATGAAATGTGTTCTCATTATTGGTGGTGTTCCCCTTAAAACTCTGATTCAATGCAAAAAGACTTTTACTGAGACGTTCCAACAGAAAAAGGGAGAATATATGTAAGGATAACTAAATTACTGTACTACAACGATATATTAGATTTCCTTCTCATTTATTTATTTCTACTATAGAAAACAGTGCTGACATAGGAAAATGGTCATTTCTTGGGATGTTTGTCAGTTGTTATTTGTAACAAAAGTTCTTAAAAAGAAATAATGTTCCATTTCAAGGGTAGTTGATTAGAAGTAGTAGAGTCCAGGAGAAAAGCTGGGTTAGCGTAGCTTGACCTCCCCTATAGGGCAGTCTGTAAGACTTGTTTGAAATAGTTATTGTTTAAGATCAGATATATATATTTTTTTTTTCCAGGAAAAGCATCAGCTCCCATTGTTACATTGCTCTGGTGATTTATTACGCGTATTGTTACAAACTGGTGCTTTGTTTCTTGTCTAAATGTTTTTCAATTTCAGCTTCCAGCCTTTACAGTTTACCAGTTTTCATCCTCTAAATTTCAACAGGCAGAGGTTTCATCTCAGAAATTACAACTATTTGTTGATAGTTTTGTTTCTGCATCCTTTCTTCTCTCTTGGTACTTAAAAGTTGATAGGTCAGTGTGAATTCAAGCTGTGGCATTTTCTGTTGCTTTTACAGAGCAATGGTAACCATAGTTTTAGTGCATAAAAATATAGCTTATACTGAAATAGCATTGTGTCATCATTTTGTAGAAGGTAGTGTATCATTCACTTTAGTAAATAAAGGGGAAAGCAATTGCTAAAATTGCATTCCTTACAACCCCCCTGCCAGTACTAAAAGTATGCTAAGATTTAATTAATGTGTATAGTCAGTTCTCACTGACACTGCCATCAAGGCTGCTTAATACAGCTTCCTACAAATGCCTTTACATTTTGACAGTGCTTTGAGGCTACTTTCCTCATTTCTTTCCCTTTATTTTGTTTTCCTCTTTTGCTTTGATGATCTTGCTAGGTGTGCAGTGAGATTTATTCATTCTTTTTGTAGAACGGGACCAGTGAGTTATGAACCTGTGTGGAATGCATGTTACCTGCTGACCTGTAGTCTCGCATGCTTTTTCGGTTTGAAAACAAATTCTGTATTGTTGGCTATAATATGAAAGGGAAAAAGAGACGGTTGTGGAAAGCCTGTGGCCTGAAGCTGTTAAGCGGAAAGAGTTCACCATGGAGGGCTCTTCTGCTGGGGCTGTGAAATGTTCTCAGATGAAAAACTATCAGTTTCTGAGACTTGGGGTGGGCTGCTGCTGTTCTTTCTTTTTGCTTGTGTAAAAACTGACGGTAGCAGGCAGGGCATACTGCGTTTGCATTTCTGCTGGGAGCCTGTTGACGGTGGTGCAGTGTTGCCAAGCCTGGTGCTGGGCAAAGTCTGCAACTGTGCCAGATGTGTCGATGGAAGTCACTTCTGTAGCTTTGAACACAGCTAGGCACCTGTGAACAGCAGAAAAATGTTGGTTTGGGTTTGGGTTTTTTTTGTTTGTTTTTTTTTTAAAAAAGCCAATCTTGGAAATAAATGGCAAATGGCTCTCCTATTGCATGGGAATTAATTTGTGGTGGCATGGACTGGTTAGAACTCTATTTGTCATAGATTGCTCCTCAAAAATGCAGTTTTTATAAATGAGAGTTATGGCGATGGATGGTACAGAGGCAACTTTCTGAAATGGAAAAGAGCAGTGGCTTATGTGAGGAGGCTTACTTGGGCTGCTCCACCAGTGTCCTGCTTTGAGGTACCACGACAACCAGTAAAGCTGATTAACCCTGTAACTCGTCTCATGGCACAGGCAAGAGACTCTCAGGGCAGGCGCCTTTGATGATACTTTTCTAAAGGTGGGAAGTATCTTCCTGGTTTGTGAACCTTGCGAAGATTGGGTATCAGAAAATAGGAGTATACCAGAGAAGAGAATTGGCTGTTGTAGGAGAAATGGATGACTGAGTTTTAAACACCTGATAAAGAAAGGGGCAATCTTGAGAGGCAGGGAGGTAGTGTTGGTCTATTATTGCTGGATATCAATGTCTCCCTTTTTTTTTTTTTTCACTCCTCTGTGATAAAATTGACCTTGTTTCCACTCCTTTTCTCTTTTTTTTTTTTTTTTTATTATTATTATTAAAGTGAACAGAGGTAATGTCTTTAGTACAGGAAGAACAGGGAAATAATCTTTTTACCTTCATCTTTTGCATACAGACAAACATTTCAGATAACCAGTCGACATCTAAACTCTGTATTTCTTGTGCCATTGCTGAAAAAATTATCTTAGTTACTTGTATAATATATGGCAATAACTAAAACTTCTCGAACATTATAAAGTTAGTATTACTAACTTGAGTGCAACATGTTTTGAGTTTGTTGCAAGTATGAAGACATAATTTAAGAAATTCACAGACTATCTTGATAGTAGTGTAGCTGTGTGCTACTGCTGTGTTCCTGAACTACAGTTTAAACAACATGTAAGGGAAGTAGATGTTTAGTTATTTCCAACAGTCAGTGGACTTTACTGTTCCCCTTCCTTATACTGCTTATAAAATACTAACAGAGCCCGCAAGAAATATTGGGTGACACAACCGATGAGGAACTTATCAAGTGCAATTTCATTCATTTATTTTCTGCATATTCTGCAGAGAGGGTTAGCCACAATGTCGTACATGTTTATGTAGGTGTAATTTATGTAAATTGTAATTGTTGCTTTTACAGTTTTGTTGTCGTATGTGAGGCCTGTGAGTTTTACTAGTGAGGACAGTATACTATCATTTCAAACTAATAATACAAATAGAGAACTCATTTTTCCTGGTTTTCATCTTGTAGATTTCTACACTTGTTTTGGAGGCTTTTGTGGAATCACTAAATAGAAATAATTTAAAGATGGATTGTGTGCAGTTTTATGAAATCTTGTACTGGAATATAGTAAAATATTTTAATGTGTTAATTTTTCAACTAGAAACGTCTGAAAGCGGCTGAAGCAGAAAGTAAATTGAAACAAGTATACATCCCCACCTAGTGAGTATAACAATAAAGTCATTTTTTTAATAATGTACAGGTAAAATTGAAACAGTAACATGCAGTTACGTGCAGTAACATGCATGTTATTTTCTTAGTCATCTTTTTACTAGTTACTTTCTAAATTTGTTATATACAAACAGATTATACAGAGTTAGAATCAGAAAATGCCACAAACTCTTGTCGTAAGTGAAACCTTTATATTAACTGAGCCCTTTGTCTTTGAGCTGCAAACTGCCTGTTCTGGAGTGGTGAGAGGTTTTACAAAAAGTAATCAAGTGCTATGTGGACTGTTCATGTGCAAGAAGGGCCTTGTCATTTAAAAAGCAGTTTTTCCAGAATAATTCATTCTGAATCCCTGTAGCACAACACTTCATATTTGTGTAAATGGAATATTTCAAAATAGAAGCAGTTTGTTAATGTAGTTACATAAAATAAAGTCAGATACTTTCCTGTTACAGTTTTATCTTGCTGATACAGTCTGTTCTTCAGCTAGAGACAAGAGATGTTCTGGCTGTAAATTAAAGGTAGCACACAGCCCAAAATCTTTTATCTTTGAACAAGTCTTATTAATGAAATCTGTTTTCTTCTGAGGGGTTCTTAATCTGTTTTTTTTAAGATTTAAACTCGATGCTATATATGCTTTTGTTAACATGTGGTTTAGAGAAACAAGATACAATCTGTCGATTTTATACTCATCATTTCCTAAAGATTATGAGAAAAGAAAGGATTACAGATGACATTCTTTTAAGCTTTCTGTGGGTGTATTCAGTTTACATATATGTGAATTTCCCATTGTTATGAGTGTTTGTATAACACTAGACTAGAATACCAAATGAAATACTTTGAAAATCCACTGTTGTCTTTTTGATGACTTGCATAAATCGCATACAATAGAGCTTAATTTCCATATTTCATACAGACTTTTCTCTCTTAAACAGGTTTAATAATACAAACAGCAGACTGTTAAATTCAGTCTTTTAATCTCATCTCTTAAGAAATGTTGTGGGTTTTGAAGGTCAAGCCTCTAATCATAGATTGGTTAGAGTTGGAAGGGACCTTGAAGATCATCTAGTTCCAACCCCCCTGCCATGGGCAGGGACACCTCCCACTAGATCAGGTTGCTCAAAGCCCCATCCAGCCTGGCCTTGAACACCTCCAGGGATGGGGCATCAACAGCTTCCCTGGGCAACCTGTTCCGGTGCCTCACCACCCTCACAGTAAAGAATTTCTTCGTAGTATCTAATCTAAATCTACCCTCTTTCAGTTTAAAACAGTAACCTAACCTCTTTCAGCTTAAAACAGTAACCCCTTGTCCCATCACTTCATACCCTGATAAAGAGTCTCTCCCCATCCTTCCTGTAGGCCCACTTTAGGTACTGGGAAGCTGCTGTAAGGTCTCCCCAGAGCCTTCTCTTCTCCAGGCTGAACAGCCCCAATTCCCTCAGTCTGTCTTCGTAGGAGAGGTGCTCCAGCACTCTGATCATCTTTGTGGCCCTCCTCTGGAGTCACTCCAACAGGTCCATGTCCTTCTTATGTTGGGTGCTCCAGAGAGGGGTCTCACCAGAGAGGAGTAGAGGAGGAGGAGTAGAGGGGCAGAATCACCTCCCTCAACCTGCTGGGCATGCTTCTTTTGATGCAGCCCAGGATGCGGTTGGCTTTCTGAAATGCAGGTGCACATTGCCAGATCATATTGAGCTTAATAAGCTAATAAACAAGCTAATTAATGAGCTAATAAATGATATAATTTTAAAAAAGCTGAAAACTCTAGTATGAGTGTTGCCTAGCCCTCTCAGGGAAGTGCCTGCTTTAGAAAAACTGTAGGATGCTCAGTCTTTACATAATGCTTTTTAAATTTAATTTCCTTGGTCCATATGGACAATTCAGGACTTTAGCCAATACATTCACACTAAGGACTAGTTGTATTGGATGACAAAACCTGTTTTGAAATGTAGGATTTTTGTGGTTTTTGTCTTTCTTACTGTATGTCTTCTACCTCCATATCAAGACAGACTCCATAGTAATGGGGTGGTGGGACTTCTCAAGTCTTTGATAACTGTGCAGTCTGGGACACTCGTGGGCAAATGGATTGCTAATGCTCTGTTTCAAGACTGATTTATTGTATTTGAAATCCGAGTAGAATTGATTCTCAGAGCTGTATACCTTTTTGAACTTGATCATAAGGTATTTCCTGTAAAAGGCAAGGTTCTGCCCTCAGTACCGGAGTCCCTTTCAATTCATGGCTTCTCTGGAAGGTAACTAAGCAACAGATCATAACGTGGGAGATGTAATCATCTCTTGATCCCTTCTCTTGTACCTTGAGCCCAAGGTACTTGATAAACAGTATCTGGAAATTATAAAAGTGTCTTCCACTGGATATAGTGAAAAAGAGAAGGCAGGAGACAGACTTGCTGGCATTTAGAGTAGAGACTTGATACAGCAAAGGTCTCTTCAATTAGTAATTTTAACTGGTCTTGGATGTATTTTATGCTACCTAAAGTAATGAATAATCATCTTAGGAATCAGTGTATCTAGCCTTGCATTGTATTGAGAGTATCTAATCAAAGGAGTAATTAACACCCACAGAGTTGGAGCTTTGGAGATACTGTACTTAACGTAGTGAGGAGAATATTAATTTTCTCTGAATTAACTGACCTTAAAGTCCCACTTCGCTGAAGTATTAGTAGGTAAAATAATCATCATAATAATATAATTAAAAAAAAAAACCCAGTTCTTCAACCTTTTCAGAGTGAAAGGAGGTTAGGACACAACCCAGGTAGAACAGCCTGATAGATGGGTGAGCTTTGCCAGGGTTATAGGATATTTACATTTACTGCAGTTGCTGGGAAGGTATGTGCTTCCACTTAAGATACAAGACAGCAGCCCCTCTTCTACAGTAGACAGCCTTGTAGTATTATAGTCAATGTTACTGCTGTGACTTGTTACACTTCGCCCAAAGCCCAGCCGCACCTTGTAAAGCTTTGTCTGTTGACTGGAATCCCTCTCTTAAATTCTGTGCTGTGTCAGGCTTATGTTAATGTTTGACCCTGAGACTTGGTCTTTTACTAGCTTGCCAAGTAGCTTAGACCGCATGAGAGCATTTTACAAAGGTCTGTAAATTTGAGTATCAAAGCAGCTCTTCACATAGCAAGTATCTTACAGTGCTGAAAATACTAGAGTATAAAAATTAGTCTTCTTGTTTACAGCAGTTTTTACAGATGTTGTCACCAGACATCAGAATTCCAGAATTAGATTGTTTGTTTTCATGTTGACTAACTGGTTAGTAAAATTATTTTTTTTTATTTATTTATTTAAAGCAATAAACCAAATCCCAATCAAATATCCAGCAGCAATGGGAAACCCGCTGCAGTCAATGGAGCAATGGGAGCCTCGTACCAGGCACAGGCTTCAATAGTAGGTCGGGCTTGTGAAAGTTGCTATAGTAAGTAAATTTTTAAAAATAAATAAGAATACTATTTTTTAATGTTTATGTGCACTTTTTAAAAACAAATGTATGTACTTTTGTTTGCATGCTCTAAGTAGGGGATAATTTTCGATGAATTGTGTGGCAGAAATAAGTTAGAGCTGGCTTCAACATATTGATTGAATATCAGTATTCAAATCCACTTTATGATTTTTTTTTTTAACAATTCAGAAAGTACAGAAAGATAATGATATGATAAGATAATGATATGCTGGCACTGATAAGCTTTTCCTTTACCTTCAGTATAATAGATTCAAATTTATTTTTGATTCTCCTGTAAGGTTGCAGGGGTTTTTGAGGTCACCCCGCCGTTGTTGGGGGTGGCATGTTTTTCTTGTTTTTTTTCCTTGTATTTTGTGTGTTTCTGATGGTCCCTGTTGGACTTCTTGAAATAGCAGCTTTTGATGTAGTTTGTATGATGCAGTAAAATCCAGAACTGGAAAGAATTGAAAAGGCCTACCATATGAGAATTCGTAACTTATCATTGCTATGGCTCCCTGTGTCTTAAACACCAATTAAATTAAAAGCATATTTTGTATATAGAAAGTTCCAGTTATATAGTTTGTTGGTTTTCAAATCACATTTTTTAAAGAACAGTTTTCTTGTGAAAGATTGCAAAAAGAAAAGAAAAAAGGTTAAATTAGCGTTCCCTGCTGAGTCTCCACATGCACAAAATAAAGGTACACACACATCTCCAAGGTCAGTAGGAGAAGTGCTTGTCCTTTTCTTATATGGATCATAACTTGCACGTACTCACTTTGCATGGCTTGGGCAAAAAATCCCGGATCTTTAGCAATTCTAGTAAGTAGCAAGCAACTTAATAAGCCTGTCTTCCAGAATAAGATTAGAAATAGTGGAGGGCTTATAGGGTTTTGGGGTTGGTTTTTGGTTTTTTTCTGTTTGGAGGGTGGGTTGGTTGGTTGGTTGTTTTGGGGTTGGGTTTTTTTTGTAGTCCCCCAGAAGAAAAACTCTTCTTGGCAGGACTAAGTCACTCATTTGAAATTAAGTAGGGGAGTATTTTGAAATTTCCATTTGGAGTTGTCTTTTGGGGTGTGGTGTTTTTTTTTTTTAAAAAAAAAAAAAACCCACAACACTAAAAATCCTTGTTTTCTCCATGTGAAATGTTTTAAAAACTTATCCATATAGTATTCTTAGGGAATGCCATCTATTACAGCATTTGGCTCTATTATATTGAATGTAAGCATGCACCACTTTAGCTGTGCTGTTTTTTCCTCCTTAGCTCCACAGTCTCACCAGTGGTATTCTTGGGGTCCACCTAATATGCAATGTAGATTGTGTGCATCTTGCTGGATTTATTGGAAGAAATATGGCGGCCTGAAAATGCCCACACAGACAGATGAAGATAAACTGTCTTCCAGCCAACCTACAGAGGTAGGATTGCATAGATAAAATTTCCTAAAATGAAATGTGGTGCTTTCAGAAGACTGCTGGGATTCGATTACTTAATGGAATGGTTTTTTATGTGTGTGTGCGTGTCTTCAAACTTTAGTGTTGCAAAGCATAATTTACTAATCCTTTTCCCATCTTAAGTAGAACTGAACAGTGTGCGGGTCGTGCCATGGCTTTATATGACCAAGTCGTAGATAAACAAACATCCACTTCATGCATTTTTTTGTGGACAAATGTCATCTTGTCGATCAAATGGTGTGTTATCTATAAAATGTTAATATGACTATACTGTATCTCATATAGAATGGCATTATATGTCCACTCACAGTAGAGCTTCCTACTGTGTTACACAGCTTGTTGCCTAAGCCCCACTTTTTTTTTTGTATAATGCTCATCCATATTACTTGATTAACCTTGTAGATTTATCCAAATTGTGGATTTTTTTAATGCTGTAATTTACATGTATGTGTTACGGTTTGTTTGTTTGGTTTGTTCTATTTTTGTAGGAGTCCCATGTTAGAACTCATATGTCCCGGCAGGCCACACAGGGAACTCCAGTTCGTAACACTGGAAGTCCGAAGTCGGCAGTGAAAACACGTCAAGCTTTCTTTCTTCACACAACGTGTTGGACAAAACTGGCCCGTCAGGTCTGCAAAAATACCCTCCGGCTGCGGCAGGCAGCAAGACGTCCCTTTGTCCCTATTAACTGTGCTGCCATTAAGGCAGAATGTAAGATGTTTTTTTAATTCTTAGTTCTGTGTGCTGTGCTTCCCACCCATTTTTGTCTTTTAATTTTATTTTCTTTTTCAATAAACATTTCTTGTCTATACGCTTTTGCTTTTCATTTTTTCATTTGTCCAGCATATCACCAACACATTGGATAAAGTCTGGCTGCCTTGAACAGATTTCAGGCTGGGGGAACAATTCAGTGAATTAAAAGGGGAGAGCTATTACCTCATTCACTTAAAAAAATTGCCATTAAAAAAAAATTGGGGGCAGGGAGGGGAAATCAATGATGTGACATAAAAAACATGTTTCCTGCTAGGCAGTGTGAAAGAAGTTCGCTTTTATATTGTTCATTTATTCTTTTGCTGAGCAGAAAGTATAGTTCTGTACATGTTTTACTTTTTCTCAGTGGGGTTGGTCAAGGAATAAGGAGCTGAGGATGCATAAGAATTATAAATCTGGCCTGTAACACAGCCCTTTATTACTGTGATCAGATGGTGGTGATAGCCACGTTTATTACTTCATCATAGTTGCATCTTTTTTTTTTTTGTCTGTTCCAGTTTTAAATTTTAGTTTTAAATAAAATTCTGTATTATGCTTGTTCTTTTTTCATCGCCAAAATATAAAGAACCGATAAATTCACCGGTAGTATGACAAAAGGGTATGAGTTGTTGTAGACAGCAGCAGTAAGACTCTCTGTGTGCACGTGTGGGTAAGCTCTGCTGCAGAGTCACAAAAAAAATCAGCAGGTTTTGCATCTGCACTGAGTGCGTTGTACTGCTCACGCTGTTCGGTTATGTTTCGCAGTCTTCCATAGAGGCAGTTCTCGGAGCAGACACTTGGTATTCCAAAATGTGCTGTGGCTGTCAATTGTGTTAGAATTGAAGACACCTCTTTAGAATATTAGATGTTGGGTTTATAACCATGTTTACTACATTAACGCTAAGTGTTTTCCTGGCATATTTAACTGGGATGCTGATGAGGTCAGTGTTAGTTCTAAGAAATTTACTCCACAGAGGTTTAAAAGCTGGGTTACAGTAATTTTTTTTCCCCTTATGTACTTTAATACCAGCTATTCTTCACATGCAAACTTCACCTACTTCTGCAGTTATCCAGAACTTGGTAAATATTTCTGTTCGTTGTCCTTGTCTTATTTATTTAGTTGTCTTGTTGGCCATTTTCTTTGTTCTTTAAAAGCTTTGCAGGTCAGGAGCAACTTTCATGTTTAAGGAAACCATATGTCCACTGTATGAATAAAGTGAATTAGACTTTCATGGAAGAAGGGTGTCTGAGGCTGGACTAGGATTATATTTTTAATCTTTAATACAAAATAACAGTTATTTTCTGAGAGGAAAGCATTGTACCTTTTAATTTATGTAATTGACACTGATATTTGCTGAATCATGGAGGAAAATTAATTTTAGAAATTCATTTGAATCTTTTTATCCATATCCCTATTTCTTCTCACTCACTGCAGTAACTCAACTTGAAAGAAGGTGAAGCTTTTGTTTAAGGAAGAAAATAAAAATAGAAGGAAAAAAAAGTTTAATCCAACTGTTAATCATCATACTAGCAAAGTGTTATATACGCAGTTCAACTTCAAAACAAAGGAGTGAAAAGCTGAGCTTGTATCAGACTGGCAGTGCTATGAGTGCTTCCTCTTTGTTCCTTTGAATGAGAAAGTGCCATATCAGATTAACATCAAGAGCAGAAAGATCTTTTTCCCCACCCCTGTAGTCTCTGTCTTTCATTATTCTTTTTACATAAAGCAAAATTTGGACCTTGCAATTTCATCTTTTTGAATGCACGTTCTTCCTGATTAGGCCTACCATAGATTGGGGAAAAAAAAAAGTCACAGTTGTCAGTACTTTTTGAACACAACATTCAAATTATTTTATAATAGTGGAAAAAAGATTATGCCTCACTTAATTCAGCTATACACACACACACACACGTACTCTGTTTCTGGTAATATCTCTGTCTGTGGAATCATACAAACCTGCATTTTCATTGTCATTCTTCTAGTAAAGCCTAGTAAGCAAGTAAGTAAATTGTTTTCTAGTTTTGTTCCTGTACTTATATCTGTGACCTGTGTTCACTCCACTCTGTTGATTTTAATGTTATAACCATATAGGCGCTCTCTTCCTGAATGCCTTGAATCCTTTTCTAAGGATAGCTTGATGCAAGCAATTTTTAATTTTTTTTTTTAATTTTTAAATGAGATACTTAATTAACAGTAATGTTTTGGTATGTTGAATACCACTGAGTAGTTACAAGAGTGAATCAGTCTCTGTGTTGCTGTTAACAAAAGTCACAATCGTGCTTGGGTAATACCCTGGCCAGAGTAGCAGGTTGCCCTTGATGTGATATGGCATGAAATGATGAGGACATCCAAGAACTGTTTTGGAATTTGTTCGCCGTGTTGGCGTGCTTGAAGCGTTGAGTCTAATGACTGCTTAGATGCTTTGTCTGACTCACCTGAGTCTTTGTGTGTGCCAAGCCACTGCTTGAAAACATAACTGTATTTCACAACTATATTGCAGTAGGCACCATACCAAGACTCAGAAACCATAAAATCTAAAGGCAGAAGACTGGTAGGGCACTTCCTCCAGCAGCGTACCAGGTTTTATGCTGTCTTAGTTTTACGCAGTTCGTTGAAGTGCCAGGTTGTAAAGGAAACTAATTCCCAGTTCTGAGAAAGTAAGTCTGAACAAGCCAGTCAGAGCTTGCTCATAAAGTAAATTGATTTCTGCATTCCACCTGAACTCATCTGCAGATAGTTCTTTTTTCTTGGAGGGGCATGGAAGCCTCTGAGAACGCTGATCTCGGGCCCGGCATTCTTCTGGGTGTAAGCAGATCTCGGGCAGAGAATTTCTTATTGTTGTAATTCCACCCACATAATCTCCCTCGGCCCATTACATCCACTGGCAGAAAATGAAGTCCTATTCTATGTTCTTTATTCCTTCAGTTAGTGCAGAGAATTAGATTTTTCTCATTAATGAACCATATAGCACGACCCCTGCTCAGAAGCCAGCAGGAGGTAGTGGAGACGATGCGTCTACATCCCAGTTTAATCTAGGGATGGTCACCAGGAGCCTGAGGAAGCATGGCATCTCCTGCTAGGAGCACGACCCATCACGGAAATCTCAAACTTTGTTCTGCCTGAAGAGAATAGACTCGTTGTAGTTGTTGACAACAAACTTGTCTGATGGATTTTCAGGAATAATTAGAATTGGTGAACTGTTTCAGTAAGAGGAAATTCCCATGCTCTAAATTAGGCAAAATAACCTTTTTAGTTTGAATGTACTGCACGTTTTTTAGAAAGTTAAGCAAAACTATCCCGTCTATGGAAGGTCTCTTAATTAAGAGGAAACCGAAGTGGGCATTCTGCTCCAGACAGTCACTGATGAGATTGGATGTGTTTCCAGCCTACAAGCCTGTTGATGTATGCGTGGCAGTGAGCCATGCATCTCTGCACCTTATTACTTCAGCACAGGAAGATTTTTGCAGGGATTTTTTTCTTTTCCCCTGTGCGGGTATAGTTTTATCAATATAAATATACATATTAATTATAGTAATTTAAATTTGTGTAGCTACACTCCGTCTATGTAGACATGATTGTCAAAATGTTTTCAGTGGATGGTAATATATTATCTGTATAATATATATAGTTATCTGGAAATGGGTATACTGTTCATGATCAAAGCTTAACATACCTTCAAATCTGCAGATTTAATAACAAGTTTGGTTCACAGTACCTGCTTGTTATGTTCTGTTTTGATAAAACGAGAGACAAGCGAAAATTAAGTAGAATATGCAAAATGTTACTGATTTGCCTTTGTAAGCATACAGTCTATGTTTAACTGATATAAAACTACCCATTCATCTGAAGTTGAGTAATATTTATGGGTATTGGTTCACAAACAATGTTTTACATCCTTGATTTTGATAGCTACAGAAGATATTTTGGCTGCATTTAGGATTTTTCTACTGTTATCTTTGAATACAATTTGTGCCAGATTTTAGTAGCCAGTAAAATAATTAAAAGAACACACAATCTTTTCCCCAAAGTTTCTAAGAAGAATACAATTGAGGGAATACATAGCACACGGTACATCTATTAGATAATCTGAATTTTGATAGAGATATGATGGGATGTCAAAGAGAAATAACTCCCCAATGAAGAGTCTTTCTGAGATTGAGACCTAAAAATCTAGTTTAAAAAAAAGAAATAATTTAAAAAAATGCTTTCAAATCTAAAAGAAGAAGCCTCATTCGCTATCATCTTCTGCGTAGCATTCCTGATTTTTTTGACCTCTTTAATACAACAGCCTTCTCTTTTCTAGGTTAAGAACTTGGTCTGTTTAAAACCTCGTAAAGAATCCATTTCACACTGTGGTTCGTAATACTGTTCCCTGGAGTTTTCCTAATTGTGCTGTATCCTCTTTAGGGTTATGGTGCCCTAAATTACATGCACTTCAAGAAACAGGTTTCCCATCATTTTAGAGTGTGTCACATGTTTTCTATTTTCCTATCTTCATAATTTCTAATATTCTGATTTTAATTTTTTTCTAAGTGACTGCTCTTCAGTATTGTCTAGATATTTTTAGAAAGTTGGCACTGACTCCATGAATTCTCTTCTGCATGGCAGTGGCGTAGAGCCTATAAAAATATAAATTTGTATGTTACAGTCATTTTGCCCCTTAAGAATTAATCTTATGTTTATTGCTTGATGCTGCTAATATCCTTTGCAATCAGTTTTAGCTTTGATTATGCTCAGTAATTTCTTATCAGGAAACTTTAACTCTCTAATCACCTCTTTTTCCGATCTTTTAATGTGTTGAACAGCACAGATCCTTTGAGGGTTACATAGACAACTTTAACCAGGTGCTGATCCCTGAAAAAAATTCTCTTTTACTCTGTAACAGCTGGACAGCCAACGGTCTTTGGTGACACAGTTTGTTCAAAGCTATTTGAAATGCCGTGTTGGATGCCAGATCTGCTGCATGTGTACACGTCACGATTCCTTCAGAGAGGATCCTGGCAGACCTGTGGCACTTGCATTGACTGGTGTACAGCATGTGTAGGTAGGAGGGGACCTCTGGATGTCTCTAATCGCTCCCCTGCACAAAGCTTGAGTGCTCAGGGCCTTTTGTCCAGATGAGATTTGTGTAACTCCAAGGACAGAGACTCCATGGCTTCTGTGGGCACTTGTTCCAGTGCTTGATCAGCCTCGCAGTAAATAACCTTTTCTGTACATCTGATGAGAATTTCCTATCTCCTGGCTTCTTTCTGTTGCCACAGACAGCTGTTGTCCTATCCCTACGTACCTCCAAGAAGGATCTGGCTTGGTCTTCTCTATGTTCTGCCACTGGGTAGTTACAGGCAGCAATCAGATCTCCCCTTGGCCTTCTCATCTCAAGGCTGACCAGACCCAGTTCCCTCAGACTCTCCATGTACATCCTAATACCGCTACCCCAAACCAGGCTCTCCAATAGCTGGACTTTCTCCAGTACATCCATATTTTATAGCGGGGATGTCAGAACTCGCCGCAGGGTCTGGACGTGGTTTCACAAGGGCCGAGTAGAGGGAAGGGTTACCTCCCTCGCCCTGCTGGCTGCAGTCAGGCTACCAAGACCCAGTGGGTGGCCGTCCTTCTTGTTGCAAGGACACGCTGCTGAATAATGTGAACGCATTAAACGTGTTTTCCATTTACAAGGTCTTTGCTGGCTCCCTTGATGTTTCCGTGTTTAACCGTATGCCTCTATTCGTAGTTCACCCCCTTTGCCGGTGTGCAGTTACTTACTGAAAAATGTTATCACTCTTGCCAGGTGTTTGTTCTCTTGAGCCAAGACGAGTCTAAGCATTAGTTAAACACCAGTAGTGTACGTGCTAACCAGTTTCTGTTTGGATGAGTTCCACCTGGTCCTGGTAACTTTTTTTATTCATTAACCAGTTTGTTGTGAAGTATTTCCTACGGACTCTTCGATGTGACGCAGTTCTCACTTTCCTCGTAAAAGCATTTTAGAAGTGAACTTGTTTAAGTTCTGCATTGAACATGGCTATAAAGAATTCATTTAGGTTTTCTGCCATGCCTTTATCTTTCTTTTATATTTTTCTCACGCCTTGATCATCGAGGCACTGGCACACTTTCTGCTTTTGATATGTTTGAAAAAATACACTATCTAATGTAATGCTTCAATTCTTTCTCTTTTTTTTAATAGATTTTTTATTTCTCATAGCTTCCACTATTTCACTGATCTTTCTAAGATTTTTAGTTTTCATGTGGAAGCCCATATTTGATTTTAGGACTTTTTTAAAACTCTGTGGTTGACAGGTCCTGCCTAAATTTTATTCTATGGTTTTACACTCGCAAGTGATGCACTATCTAACTTTGTGTTTTTCTGTATGTAGTGCCTAGAGATCATAAACTTTATTATATTTTTCATGGGAGTATCATATTGTGGATTAAATTTTGCTGCTGTTAAACATATTTAACTGTTTTAATAGATTGGCGTGCTTTGGAATACCCACCCGGTACCTTTGGTGAACACGCTTTGCCTCAAGCATGGAATTTGTGCTTTCTTTGCAGTCTGTATTCTCAGTCAGCATATTAATATCTCCCCATGATTCAATGTCTTTTTTTACAGTGAAGACACGTAGATGGAAAATTTTTTTGCTAATTACTTCTTAGGCGATGCTTTGCTGTTCCCAAAGTAGCTATAAAATACTCACTGTATAGTCTGTGCTTATTTTGCTAAGGGAGACGGTGGAGACACATCGTTCTACTCTGTCACTTAAAATATTTCAAGTGTTGTGGAATACTAAAAGTATTCCAGGCACCCGGTTCAGCGCATTTTTTTCACTAAGAACAGGATATTTTGTTATTAAGGTAAAATAATAAAGTACTTTGTGTACTCAGCATTAGAGCTCTGGAACCTTTGGACTTCCCAGATACCAGCTACTGTTTATGTGTGGCACATGTAAGAATTTCAAGTAGTTTCCTTAATAATATGGAACTAAGTTGTGCATTGTCTGCTGCATTAAAAAACATCTGTGAACATAGTGAAATATTTCAGTCATTGCTGTGGTTTCATGACCTACAAGTTTTTTGCCCATAGCTAGATAGAATACATAAAGAGAGTGTAAATTTGGGTTTTTTTTCTCAAATGTGAATTGTTCTATATAGCATCTTATCCTCTTCATGAGCCTGTGTACTCCATATCTTGCGCTGGAATGAAACAAACAGGAACATTATGGCAAAATAAGGTGGGGACAAGGTGGAATTACAGTTATAATAATCTCTTTATAGCATCTAGCTCTTGTAAAGCTGGTTAGAAAATGCAGATCTGCATGTGCACGTATGAAACCTATACAAAGAAGGGTGTACATGTAGCTATGTGTGTGCGGGAAGTAATTCCCTGTGAGGGAATTCGAGATCCACACAATCAACATAGGAGCACAGTTTTGTACAAAACAGAATACCTGTGCTCTAGGGGTACTGGATGCCCTATATGGGGTTTACTTATGTGCTTTTGGAAGACAGATAACGCAATCATTCTGAGTAGGTTTTTTTTTAAAAAAAAAGATAGTATAGTTCAGTAGTCTTGAAACTATTTATGGAAACCTGATGTCTTGTGGATTTTTGCCTTAGGTTGAGTGGCTCCGCTGTTTGAGCGTGAACTTCTTCATAGTAACACTTCTGTGTTCGGGGCATTTAGACAGATTCTCTGCTTGTGTATTCGCAGTGCCTTTAAGTTATGAGTTCATAGTTTTAGCATCAAGTTCAGATAGCTACTGAATTGCTTATTTTCATTAACTTTGCAGGAATTTCCTATCTTTGAAACCTTTGAGCTCTGTCATACATGGTTACAATTGACTACTTTGCTCAGGAGTTTACAGTAAAGGGTTTTTTGGGGGTTGGTGTTTTGGATTTTTTAAGCTTCATCTCGCCGTGATAGCCCCTGTGTCCTGTTCTACTTATTAAGAATGATACGAATCACCATACCATGTGAGCAATGCATGACCAAAATCAGTAGTCCCAACTTTAAATTCCTCTTACCTCTGTATGACCCCCGTTTAGGGCCAGACAAGCTTGTAGAAAACAATGAAGAATTCCATGTAAATTCTTTTTAATAGCCAAAGCTGCTTTTATTTTACTACTCGTGTTTTCACCTGTGTTTCATTTGCCTAGCTGACTGTCTCCAAAAAGACTTTGTAGGCAAAACGTTCAATCAGAGTTGTGTTAGAACCTATATTAACTTAAAAAAAAAATAATCATAACACTGCCTGCATGAACGAGGGCATGGCCTGCATTTACATATCTCATTTTTAGCATTGATGGAAAAGCAGAATACATGCTAAAAAGAAGTTTGTGATAAAAATGTAAGGCTGAAACTGGTTGGTGCATCCTAATTACATTTGTAATGGTAGAATATTTAAACTGAGTTTCATTCTTTAAAATTCTCAGATGCAGATCGACATTGTGAAGTTGCTGGAAGTCCTCTGAAGATCAAAAGCACCAGAAAACCACTGTCATGTATCATTGGGTATTTAGG
The DNA here is from genome assembly GCF_000708025.1 of Charadrius vociferus. NCBI lineage: Eukaryota > Metazoa > Chordata > Aves > Charadriiformes > Charadriidae > Charadrius > Charadrius vociferus. The sequence goes on from NW_009646631.1 coordinate 3,316,062, forward strand.
TGGGTATCTGCCTCCAGAGGAAAAAATGAATCAAATGAACATTCAGTATGTTCTGATACTTAAAAATCCTGTATGCATAAAATAAGAGATTTATGCTTGTAGTAAAAAGAAAATTATCAAGGTAATAAATTAATAAAAATTCTGGTCTGCTATCAGTTGCAAAACTGGATAATTGAACTTGCAGGATGTAGGCAGAAAGCCTTCTGGTACTGGTTTAAAATGGCAGAGTGAAACATGATGTAATTTAGAATGTGAAAAATATTCTGGTTGTCCAAATAAATAAGCACTGAAAGGGGAAATGAGATACTCGGTATGCTCAGTGCTGCTCTCCTGTGTCCCTTGAATCCACTTGTAATGCTCCCAAATACTTGAAAGGAGCAGACTTCAGCCACGATGAGACACTGATCTCTTAATTTGATGACATAACTTTAACAGATGCAATGAAATCTGTCCCGAGATCATCGCCAGGAGGTCAAGGTACTCACATAAGATAACAGGGAGAGGAGAAATTCTAGTACTTGTGGTTCCTTATTTAAAAAATGAAAGTAGTCCTCTTTGCAAGGAACCACCACTGACTATTAAATATTTACGTAATCATATGAGTGAGTGGTGGGGAACCCTAGAGGCTTTGTATTAATCTTCAAATATAAAAATCAAACCATTGATCAGAATAATGAATAATTCTGCAGTGTGTTAATCGCATTTTACAGAAGTAAACTGGAGAGTAGAACTCATTCTAAATGTTTTTCTCAAAATTTCAATCAACAGGAGGCTTTTTGTACTAGGATGAAGTAAACAATAACAGTCCCTCGACTTGAAATAGAAATCAACTATTAATGTAGTTACAACTGTTCCTCCAGAACATCGAATTTAACAAAATCCAAAATTCAGAAAACCGGGTAATGAAGAATTAATGCCCACTCTCACTGAATTTTGATTCCTCCTGCCCTGGAGTTTAAGAAAAAAGCCAGTGATAGTTTCCTACAGGCATCCCAGCTGTGTGCGTTACCGATGTTGTCCTTGGGGTGAGCGAGGAAAGGACTGCTTGGATGGACTTGGTGGAGCTGTGGCTGTGAGAGGGGGGAATCCGGCTGGAGATGGATGGTTTGTCCAGCAGGAGATGGATGGTTCCTCCAGCTGACCCCATTTTGGGTTGCCAAAAGAAGAAACGGCAGCGTGTGTAATCTTAGAAGATGCTGCATGTTTTTACTGCCTCGTAACTTAGTTGGTGAGGGGTTGTCTTGATACCTCTGTGAGCATAAGACGGTGGGTTTAATGGGAGTGAATGAATGGAGAGCGTAAGACAGCGTTACGTGTACTTAGGTGGAGGTTTTGTAGAAGATGAACAGTGGGAAAATACACCAGGTATCTGTAGAATCCACTTAGCATTTGACTGTGTGGGAAGTGAAGGTATCTCACAACAGCTGAAGGTAAATAGTATGTGTTGCAGGGATATGAGGTGTACCCAGTGTAGTTATGGACATGCACCTGAGTTAGCTGTGTAAGGATGACTAGAAAATGGCTTTTTGTTTGCCATTTAGCTTGGTCTTTGTTTGTTTGTTGGGGTTTTTTTTTACTTTGGTTTGTGATGGTTTTTTTGTTTGTTTGGGATGTTTGTTTGCATGCTCCAGTGATTAAGTAAGGCTTGCATTATTTTCCTCATAAAATTTAGCATTAACTACCATACCATAGCTTATACATGAGGTATTTTATTTTCTTTGTAAAATTCCTTCTCTGCCATTCCCACAGACGTTTATTGGAATACAGTTAACTGTGTCTCTCAGAGCACTGCAGTTTTCAGCCCTCCTAGCAAGGCAGAGAGGATTTCGGTGCCCTGCTCACCCTGGGTCATCTCTTCCCTTTATCCCTGTTCTGCTTCTTGGCTGCCAGTGCCTCAGGTGAGGTAGGTTAAGCATTAAAAGTAGGGCCTGTCCTCTAGAGAGCTGGGGCTAATCCCCGCTAATCTCTTCAGTCATCACTGTGCTTACTAAACAACCCCCCCAAGGGGAGCCCTTGGCTAATTAAATGTCCTCTATTACCTCCTAGTTATGAGGAAACCAGGCTAATGTTTCCAGCTGGGATGCATGTCGAGGAGATGAGATGATGAGAGAGATGCAGCTGCTTAAGCACCTCTGGAATCCAGGATCCTTATTTAAGTAATTCCATAGGAGACTTTGACTTTTCTTTGTTTGCTTTGGAATTTGTAGGTTTTTTCACCCTAGTGACATTAGTGGAAATAGAAGTTTTTAGAGTTGTTATTGCTAATACTTGTTTGAGGCTGCAGCCTGGTCTTACAAGAAAGGTTCCTAATAGATTGTTCAAGTATTGTTTCTTATTCCTGTTCTATTTTTATTTCAGAAATGATCATGTAATCTGAATCTGGGCAACTTATCATTTGAAAGGGATAATTTGGATTATTTGGAAGTTATAGTTAGTTCTCTGAGTTAGCAGAAGGTGCAGGTGGCTAGAAGGGTCTCAGTGAAGTACTAGGAGGAAATAAAATGTCCCTAATTACGATTAATCCATAAAGCAGCAATATGATGGGTTAATATAATTCAGGCAAAACCCATGAAATGCCTCATTACTTCTCCCAGGGGGTGATGAACCGGCTGGTTAGAAAGTGCTGACCTAAAGCGTGCAAATACGTGAAGCGTGTGTAGAGGATGCGTGAGTGTACGGTGTAAAGACCCCACAGGAAGGACTCGGTCCGTTGGGAAGTGGTCCTGGCTGTTTAAGTTCCTTTCTAGAAATTAAGAGGAGAGCTTGGTCTTGCTGCCTTCCTCTACTGCAGAAAGAGAGAGGACAGCCTTTGTGGTAAACTAACGGAGGGTCAGTGACCTCCAGACTGAAGAGAAGTCAAAGGAAGGAAATGCGTCCTTCTTCAACTCTTCGCTCATCCTGAAGATATAAAATTCTGTCTCCTGTACAGTGTAGACAGAAGCAGTTTACAAGTTCTCATATGTTGATCCAGCTGCTGGGCTTATTGTGGATGCTGCTGGAGCTCATAGGCAAATAAGGTAATATTTTTAGTGGCATTAGGCCTGAAAATTAATAATGTCCTTCAGAAAATTGGAAAATATTGCCAAATGAGTATTTTAGAATCCACATTCCAGTCATCTTCAGCAAACAGTGCAAACCTTTCTATTTCAGTTGAAAGTTTTGCTTTAGCAATCAGCAGTGTTCACAACATTAAGCACACCTCTGTGCCCATTTTAGTAAAAAATCAAAATAGGTGCTCGTTCTCTACAGCATGAAAAATGGGCCGTGCCATGAAATCTGCTGGGAGCTTGGTGTTCCTACACTTTCTTGTTCCTAAACTCTCTTCCTAAACTGGTGTTGCTGACCTCCAGCCTGCAAAGGCTGGCCGTGGCAGCGAGAGCGTGAGGCCGGGCAGGCCAGCGCTTGGATATTGGATTTCCTTGGCATTTGTGAAAGAGGGAAAAATCTGCTATCGCAGTGGACTTTGACCTGGTGCAATGGTTTCTGTTTCTCCTGCGTGATAGCTGTGAATAAGCAGCGGCTGGAGGGCCTCCTCCTTGGATACCTGGCCTCACTTTAGAATTTGCGTATTCCCAGCTTCTATGCTTTATTTTATTTAAAAAAAAAACCAACAAAACAAAACAAAACAAAACAAAAAACAAAACCAGAAAGGAGCATTTTCATTTCAGGCGATGCAAAATGATTTTTTTTTTTTTTTAATCTTTTCTTACCCCCCTTGGCTAGCTGACTCCTGATCCATCTCCCAGCCCCTCTGCCCTCACATTCTCAGCCCAGAGGTCTCTTCTGCTCCGTGGGGCAGTTGGGTGCTGAGCCGTAATTGGGCTGAAGCGCCTCGCAACCTGCGTGGTGCCGGCAGCTGGTGCCAGAGGGATGGGGACCTGCCCTCAGGTGGTATGACTTCTCTCACAAATTTGGGTCTGCCCGAGGACATATGCAGTGCTGGGTTTTTGAACCCAAATGTGTGATGAGAACAAGGTAAAGGGGTTCAGCCAATTCCTGGGTGAAGGACAAGCGGACTCTACTGAGGCTTCCTTTTGCCACTTCTCTCTGGCAGATAACTGAGAAATTTCATAGAATCATAGCATGGTTTCGGTCGAAAGGGACCTTAAAGATCCTCTAGAGCCAACACCCTGCCTTGGGCAGGGACACCTCCCACTAGACCTGGTTGCTCGAAGTCCCGTCCAACCTGGCCTTTAACACTTCCAGGGAACATTTCCACACAACTGTATCGGCTGTTGGCAAACACAGCAGCTGCCACCCTGAAGTGTGCTGGCCAGATGGGTGTCACTGCCTCCTACCCACCTTTCTTCTTCCTTCCTTCCTCAAAATAATCCTACTCCGTGAACCACATTATAAACTCTGAGACGTTTGAAGATCCCCAGTGATGACTCTGTGTGGGAATCCACATCTGGGGAACACAGTGCAGTCTTAATGATTTTTGTGTTCCTGCTGCAGTTTGGGGGTGGTTTTAGCTTCAGAGCCCTGCTATGACTGTGAAGCCCTGACTTCTGCACCTAGTGACTTCGTGTTTGGGAAGATCACTCAAAAGTTGTTCTTGTTACAGAAAATATTGAGTAGCTTGAGGTATTGAGGTGATTTCAATGTAGTAAAATGCTTTTATTTGCTTGCTTAAAAAGCTGTAGGTGTGTAGCTCCAGTACAAACCTCAAAATGGTAGGAAAATGTAAACACAGACCTGTTTCAGATTTATTTATATTATCTCTTCAGTCTCTGAAATTGTTACACATGTACACCATAATATTGATCTCTGGCAACCTAAAGTGAAATAGATTTTTCTTACTTGGAAGAACTGTAGGTAAGAAGACTCATGTTTGAATTGTTATTCAAGGTCTTGCAAACACACTCATGCTGAAGAAGGTCCTTTCCTTTGTCGAGAAATTGAAATGTAAATTTATGTTGAACAGACTATTTTTATTCAGTTATTTTTGAAACCAAGTATGTGTGATCTCTCTCTCTCTCTCTCTCTCTTTTGTCTCAAACAGAGATTCATCCTGCAGTGAAACCCAATGTGATCAGGTCAACACCAAGCCTTCAAAGTCCAAGTGCAAAACGACTGCTTGCACCTTCCACTCACTCTTCACTAAGTATTTTGGGAAAAAGAAACTACAGCCACCATAATGGTCTTGATGGTATGTGAAAGAATAGAAAAGAAATATGAAGTCTCTGAATTGCAAAACTTTCAGTAGACCTGAGATGACAGTAAAGAAAGGGGGTACAGACTGACAGAAATGTAAGATATGGATGGCGTATTTATAGCATTGATTCTTAATGCAATGAATGGTGGTGCTTATTCATTGAACGTGGATGTATTAATGCCATCTCTTCCAAAAACTACTTTTACCATTTTTCTTGCTGATCTTGATATAAAAGGACAAGAAAAGAATAAAACAAATTTGGTGAAGGCAGAGATGCAGCAAATGCTTTATTTCAGTTTATTCCATTGCATTTTTATTTGAAGAAATATTTTGCAGTGATATGCGAGACCTTTTGAATTACTCTGTGTGAAATTACTTGATAGGTAATTGCTAAATTAAAAATTGCTAAATCCTGGACCTGCTAGTTTACAGCCAATCTCTTCGTGGTACGTGAATTCTAAATGCGGCTTAGCCTGGATTCTCAACACTGTGATGGGTAACAGAGGGGGAATACCTTTTGGCATCTTGCTTCCCAGGACCGGTGTCACAGAGGCAGTTAAAACAAGAAGTAGTCCTGGAAGCAAGGACTGGTGGAAGGCAGGAGCTCCTTAGAAAGAGGCTGTCCCTGCATTTATACCACTTGCAGGGGAGGAAGCAAAAGGAGGGTCACAGAGGTACAGGAGAGGCTTTTCCTGTGCACTGTGCAGCACCCGAGGTCATCTTTAAGCCTGGTGTATCCAGACACTTCATTACAGCGTGGTGCAAATGGAGAGCAGCGATGAAGCTGTACAAAAAAATGATGGAAATTTGTGGATAAGGCTAACTTTTCTCAAATAATCTTTATTTTTTATTCTGAAAAGTGATTGTTTATTACTATTTTTTATTATTATTATTACCAAAAAGAAAGATTTTCAACTGGAACTGTGAACAGTTTCCCTTCATGTCCAAAGAAGAGGAGAATCCAGCAGGGTATCGTTTGTCTGCACTGAGAAGAAATGCATGCGTTCCCTGAACTCTGTCTTTGTGAGATGTAACTTCTGTAAGCCATTAGCTTATTTGTTCTGTAATTGAATATGGTGGTTGAGATTAGAAATCTGAAAGAAGTTACGCTTTGAAATAGACCGTTCAGGACATGATCTGCACAAAAGAGGTGACTGTCTGTTTTCGTGCTTTACAGAACAGGTCGAGGTAGAAATGAGAGGGACTCTTTTTAGACAAGCTAATAGGAATAGTATTCCAAATACAGGAAGGAAAACTTGATCTATTATCCATCATCTTCCCGTAATGATCATGCTTTTCTGTCATTGCCAGCGCTCTTTGTATCTTGCAGTGAAGATATCTACTGGATGTTTAATAATACCTAGATAGAAATCACTGTACTTTGACAAAAAGTGGTTATTTAGCATATAGAGAAGAGAGGATCGCTCGGACGTCTGCTCAGTGTGCAAACAGCCATTACACAGTAGGCAGATAACACACATGGCAACACAAGCTATTCAGTAGGCCAGAGTGGCAACCATGTGACTTGTACTTGGATAAAAAGATGATGCCATCAATAGGCATAGCCATAAATGCTGAATTTTCACGGCGAACTTTGAGTGTGAAGTTCTGCAGTGATGGTCTGGTAGTTCCTGCATGGGAATGCGACGGCTGCTGTCCCCATCCCCTGACGCTGCCCATTACACTGGGCTCGCCACATGAGCTTTAAGTGAGGAATGACTTTCACTTGGAAATAAAGATGATGTTACATCTCTGCTGCAGAGAAACCTTTAGTAATAAATCAAAAGTAAACTTTACTTTGGTGATGTCCCTATAAGGAGGTATGCTTGGAAGTCTAATTTTTTTCTTTTGCGTAGTATGGATGTTCTCTTCAAAGTAAAGAGTTTATAAAACCAGTCATTAGCCACACTGATTAGTTTGTATCAAACAGTCAGCTAACTGCGTTAAGGCAATTTGCACAAAATAACATCTAATTTGAAAAATTGGTATTGAGAACTGTTTTGCTGTATTGCAACTGTAGTGCTTTAGGAGATAATTATTTCTGCTTATCTGTTTTCCGTGAAAACATGACTTACTGGAAAGCATATATCCTAAATAACTGAAATCTCTATTTTGTTAGTGTAAAAATGGCTGGTTTAGTATTTAAAAAGGATTATTTCTGTTCTTATCCTAGCCCCTCTCTTTAATTAAAAGCCTGCAAAGCGTAAATGACATGCAAAGGAAAACCAAACTCTCTAAAACAGTCAGACCAGTAGTAATGATTCTCAATAGCATAGGTCTTCTGTTCCTTTTCACTTAAAAACCCTTACCTGTCATTTTTGCCATTTAGCCTCTTCTCTGGTTATTGGTAAATATTAAATATGTTTTTGGGGCTGTAATGTATCCAGCTTCTCTTCAGTACATGGCAAAAAACTCAGTGACCAGATCAACTTGGGAAATGGTGGTTTCTGTGTAATTGCGCTGACAACAGTGTACTCTCTGTGCAATGAAAGGTTTTGCCAACCTCCAGAGTTTTTGCATTACTATAAATATACTAAAAAGCTTTTTTGGTTCCAAAATACTATGAATTGTTATTGGGTTTATTGCATTGAATCCATTAACAGTATCCAGAAAGCCAACTATGGGAACGATGATAGGTTCTGTCTTTCAGTGCCTGCTTTGATGAAATGAGCAAACAAAAATGAGTGCAGTGGGCTTATATTAAGCATTATCTCTTGCTGTTTTCATAATCTTAATGACGTAGAAATGTCTGCATGGTTAGGTTTGCTTTTTTTTTAACAGTATTAGAAATTTGTTGTAAAGCAGCCATATAAATATGTTTACTTAAGATATACAATAATTTACAGCATTCAAGGAAATGTCACTTAGACTTTTGTAAATATATATTTAGATTGGCATATTTAAAGTCAGCCTTACTGCCTAGATTGAGTTGAGTGCCGTATTTTGACAGAATTTGTTATTAACAAAATAATAATTATTGGCTCAGAAATCAAGTGATGTAATATGGAAATGGCACTTCTTCATGCCTGTATTGGGGGAGATGAATGAGAAACATCATTAGTATTGGGTTTCATGCTTTTAAGAGTAATAAATAAGAACATGATTAGCATTTCTTAGTGAAGTCTTATATTGATTTGAGTCTTTATTTTGACCAGTGCAGCACATTTCCCTTTAATTTTTCCACAGATGCACCTCCAGCAAGAATCTGGTGCAACTGATAGGGATGAAGGAGTCTGTAATTTCTGACTACTATTGCTCGGTCTTTATCAAGAATGATGAGGGAGCACATTTATCTCTTCATAAGTGGTGGGGTTTGTGCCCTGATATCTTGCTATTAAGTGCCCTGAGTGTCAGTCAGTGTAGTCGTATGCGTGAACCCATGTATAAGGCGTAGATCCATCAAATCCAATCCAATCCAAATCCAGATCAATCCAATCAAATTGGACTGCTTAAGCATTGCATTTTGTAATGAGATAGAAGGAAACCTTAGAGTTGTTTGTGTCCATTCTTGTAGAAGAAAGACTTTTTCTGGATGGTCTTAGAAAAGTGTTTTTCTTTTTATTTTCAAACAACAGTAAATCTCGCATTCTGTAAGAAGGAATGAAAAATGCCTGAAAGCTTTTTTTTCCGTCCTGGAAAAAATCACAGTACTTTGGGGAGTTTTCGTGCAATATGCATGCTGGTGCTTTCTACTATGCTGAGATGCCGAATTTCCACTGCTGCTGAAAATAAAGTCAACACGCGGTATTTAAATGCTTCTCAACAGTGAAGACAGTCCCCTTCAAATGGGAAAACTGTCTTCAGAAGATGTTGCAGAATGTTTACGTGTATCCAGTTTTATGACTGGAGTTGACGATGGGAAGATTTAGGTGTGACTGTAAAGTGCTTTGTAGGTATTTTGAATCTGATCTTTAAATTACAGTGTCTGAAATGATTTCAAGCAATTACTTTCACCCACAAGCTGCTTAACTGTGAGCAACAGTACATCCAAGTAGTCGTTTCACGTCAGGCTATTGTTTTGGCAGGGTGAGTAATGATAATTTTCCATATAATATTTGGAAAGATCAGGCAAAGGTATTTTACATAAGTATAATCTCTGTCAACTGGCAGGCGTTTCCTTGCTTTTATATGCATCAGAACCAGAATATCCACAGGATGCCCAAGATATTAACGTCACTAATGAGGTACAGAAATCAGTCTGTGCCTGTTGATACCGTTTTCATGGGCAGAAATAGGAGAAGCGGTTGTTCATAGCTGAAAAGACTTTAATCAACAGCCCTGATCCTCCCTCTCTCTTTCC
>NW_009646631.1:3325632-3330832 GCF_000708025.1 Charadrius vociferus
TTTCCCTTCCCAGACTTTTAATGCTGTATTTCGGGCTGAGTTGTACCGATGCCTTCAAGAGGATTCTTTCAACAGTCAAGTTTCTGTTCCTGAATATACCCAAGTATGCAGCTGTATCTAAGAATTAGACGGCAGTTTTGGGGTCTGTCTTACTAGGAACCCCCACGTCTTTGGCACAGCCAGACGAGAAAGTGACATGAGCAATCGGCAAAGGGAGAAAGACCTCAAAAAAATGTACCTTCTCTCTTAGATGCTATTTTGGTCAATCCTCCTCTCTTTGCTTATGACTGGTCGTATTGGCAATTGAGGAGGTAAGCAAGGAAGAAAGGCTTATATTTCACTCCTATTTTTCTGTGGGGAATTTGAGACTCTCCTTTGACAAACACATGAAAACATAAGCAGCCTAACTGATAGGCAGGGAGTTTTCAGTTCTCCTGAAAAAGAGAAAAAAATTCTAATGTGTGCTTCATCGTAATTAATTTACATAACCCTATGTGAAAGTATATTAAAAGCAAGGAGTTTTCATTGTAGGATGGGATTTCTCAGCAGAGGCTTGTTTGGTTTTTTTTCTCAGAGGTGTCTGATAGTTGTTATACTGGGGTTTTTTGGTGGAGATGGAGATGTTCTGCTGCAGTGGCAGCCTATTGGCATAGAACACATACCAAAAAACCGCTGGTGATCCATTACTTTAAAAAAAAACCCCTTAAATTTCCTCTTACACCTTAATAAATTATGTACATACTTGCACTGTTATAAATGTCATTTTACATACCAGTGCTTTCCACCTGAAAGAGAAGAAATAAGACGTGATAAGCAAGCTACTATGTGTATCCACTTTTGCCATTTATTCCGTGCTGAAACACAAGGTGGTATTAAAATTGAGTTGTGTATACACACTTTTCCCAAAAGTGAGAAACAAAAGTTACGTATTGTTCCATGGCCAGTTTTTCCTCTGATATTTGCTTTGGGCCTGTGCAGTCTAGCTTTAGTGCTCGGTGTAGCCAGCAAAGGTTTTGAAATATTTGGCTACGGATCTCTTACTGAAATGCATGCACTCATATTAATGGAAATGTGAGCATGGAAAGTAGATCTCTCTGGAAAAATGGATGTTGTGTTTACGTCATTTACTGGAGAAGCACAGGACTATGAAAAGGGTGTTTATGAATCTCTGTTATTTACCAACATATATTACTCAGAGCATTTGTTTGTGTCATGATACGGAATGTTTTATGGCAAGAACCTTGTCGTGCATAGTTCTATAGAAAGTCATAAAACCATCTCTGACCCTCAAGAGATTAACCTAACGGCCTTTTTACCTTTGATTTTTGCAACTTGCACAAGAGCCGATTTTGGTCTATTTTCACTGTCCAATTGGAAGCAATCATTTTAAATTTTTATTAGAAAACTAAAATGCTCTACAGCTTGCATTTCTGTGGTCGGTATTATCCACTTGTTTTTGCAGAAGTGCAAATGATGATACTGGAGATAATGAACTAATGACAACTTCTGGAGCCCAAATGATCTACCTGGAAAATGACACAGGCCTTAATTACCCCAGGGTGTTACTGCTGACATTGTCGATCATTTGTAGAAATAAGCTACTACATCTCATGTTTGCACGTCTCAAGCCTTATTTTTTTTTCCTATTTAAATTTTTTAATTATAAAAGAATGTTTTTCCTTCAATTCATTTACAATGAGTTGATGATTCCCCCTTCCCCATTTGGTCTTCATTCCTTCAACCCCAGTGATGCAAATGACATTGTGACTTCACATGAAAAATCATTAGTAAGGAGGAAAATATTTAAATCTGTGTCATTTTTGTCCAAAAAAATAGGAGAGAAATATCTTTTTTTCCCCCCAGAATTTCTTAAAGTTGAGAAAACTATTTATTATCTTGCAATGATAAACGTGCGATGTCATTTGCCTACGTTGAATTCATGTTACAGTTATCTCCTGAGTATTCCAGGTTCTCTGATTACGAATAAAGGAACAGTCTTCCATTTTGTGTCTGAAGACTGCACAAACTGCAGAGTATTTTTCAGTGGGTAAAAAGTAAACCATGTGATTTTTTTATGATGAATTTGGTTACCAGAGGACTTGGGAGGAGCAAAACCATTTCTACAAACCCATGTTTTCTTGAATTTCCTCTGAGAAGGAGCTGTTCCTAAGCATTAGCATAGCATAGCACTGTGTTTTGGGTTATTTAAATATAGACAGTGATTGCTTTTGTTTTGCAAAAGTCAAAATGCAATATCCATTCTGCTGTAGTTCTCAGGCCTATTGTATCTTCTGAAATGTGAGTTATTTCCAAGGATGGAAGTACACTAGAAATTGAATAGGGGATTTGTAGTTTTCTTTTTTTTTTGCTTTTATTTCCTTTCTTTCAAAAATGTATCTTTGGACTTATAAGGCTGCTTTGCCTACTTTTGGTTCAGAAAAAACATAAAACTAGAAGCGCAGTCATGTTTTGGTGCACCGCTTTGAGTGTGCCAGACATCACTTACATTTTGGTGTACTAAGGAAACAAATCCTTCTGAAAAGATTGTAGCATTTTATCTCCGTATCCACCAGTGTAACACGTGCCTCAAACCAAGGCGCTCTAATAACAGCAGGGGTTGGAAAGAGCAAGATATGTGAGATTGCAGTTGAAGGAAAGCGTGCTTCATGGTGAACTGCCCCATTTTTGCTGCTGAATCGGTGTTTCTTTTTTTATATACACAGGTAATGGGTAGGCATGCAATTGCAGTAACACTGCCGTTTCTAATTGGCAGAATAAATCAGCTCTTAAACCAGCCAACGGCAAGAACAACACTATAATTAAGTTAGCATTCAAAACACAATGCAGATAACCAGAACCCAATTCCTGGAATCACTGCTTTCCACTAGTATTACTTTAAAGAATTAAAAGTTGCAGAAAGAGAATCCTGGCTGTTGGGTAACAGGATTAGCAGCGTATTACCTCGCGAATTACGTGTTCTGGATGCGAGATCTGGAGTTCATACTTAGAGTGCTTCTGTATATGATTACTGTCAAGTAGGTGGATTATTTTTTGTAAGCTGTGATTGCAGAACAATAGCTCTTAACAATTTTATTACATAATGCAATAGGGAAGGCACCTTCAGAAAGTGCTTAGGCTGTGTAAGTAGAAAGATCCTGTGTCTGGGGAAAATGCTTTGTGATAATTTTGTCCAGTTTTGTGCTTTTGCTTTTCTTGTCTGTATATTGTTTCTCCAGTGTTTCAAATTTCTGTCTTGCGAGACCAAGGGTCTTCCTCAAATTAAGTCAAATTCATACGATTATAAGATATATATGTGTATTACTACTTTTGTATTGAAGAAACACTTCATGTCACTTGATCCATTGCTACAAACTGGTAAGGACAATCACAATTATGTTTGGTAACTTAAAATATTCATAACCTAAGTGGAGAAGAAATAATGAAACAGTCCTCCTTTCTCACTTTATTTCATAAGGTGGTCCATCTTGGGTGAAAATGTTCTTTATAGTCTTATGCACCGTGATAAGCTGTGAGTGTTACTGGGATTAAACTAAACACCTTTGCTACTGCCTGTCTGCCTTTATTTTCCGCGTGTTTAAATGGCATTATCTTGAAGCGTATTTATTCTGGAAGGTTTAGAAAAAGGGCACCTTTCTCCCACTAGTATTGCTGATGAGCCCATTAATATAAAAGGGAAAGATGAATATCCGATAACTAAGTTTCCTATCAGCAGGCTGTCTAAAGAATAGCACGCATAAACATAACACATGAACAGCTGGAAAAGGACTGGAGTGTTATTCAGGATGTGGTTTCTGTCCTGGCTTGAAGAACCCTTAAGGGGAAAAAAATAATGTGTTGCTGGGGAATAGTATGTAAACTTGAAATAATTCTGTAGTTGGCACCATCCCTTAGCAGTGGACTTTTTCTGATTTAGCCTTAAATGGTTTTACAGTGGGAAATTTTATAGTCTCCTGGTGCCCGTAAACAGGCAGAAACGCTTGATTGGTCTGTATGGTTGATAAAGCAACTTCTAATGTGAGGAAATTTCTTTTTAGAACTCAATAATTTCTATTTGAGTTCAAATAAATATATTGTAGAAAGAGCATACGAGCATCGCAGGAAATTTCTGCTGTTGATGCATCAGTTTCTCCACAATAATAAACTTCTGAACATCTTGCCAATACTGACGTTGCATTTACTGTAATCTACTCGCAGCACATCACCAAAGCCCCTTGTTAGTGATGGTGTCTGACCATTTCTGTTTAGAGTAATCCCCTTCACTAGCACTTCATCAGCCATACGGAGAGAATTGTTCTGTATCTTGGAGTTTTCTGGTACTGAAGACATGCACGTACAGATTATTGCCTTGCACAAAATCATTTGCTATAACTCATTTATAAGCCAAGTGTTGACTGCAATTCAGAGCCTGGTTATCTAAATTTCCTAAGGCGTTCAAAAACTTGGCAGGTAAAACCAAAAATCCAAAGTTTTGTCTTCCGTTCTGTTGAACGGTGCAATATTTGTGGTTTTTAAATAAGCTCTATTGCCTTCAAGCTGCACTGGAGGTGCCTTTTAGAGTGCTGCATGACTGCCTTTTGAGTTGGAAGCAAGGGCTTTCTGCCTTAGTTGCCTTACTTAAAAGCAAAATTTTCCACAGAATTGGCTGGTGTGTGTTCATGCGTAAACGTTGTTCAGAATCCTGCCAAATCAGGGCATAATTATCTTCTGGAAGAAATCAGTGTCTCCTCAGTTCTGAAATCTGAATATTTGGGTATTAGAGTATGTATGAGTTTAAATTGTGTGACAACGGCACCTCAATTGGTAGTCTGCTAAATCCTAGAACCTTTTGGCTATGTCTGTTATTAAATAGTTCTTTCCATAGTTTTTTATTTATTCATATACTCAGGTCTAAAAGACATTTGGCAAACTAGATGATACTTCACTAACTGCAGCAATTAAAGCTAAGAAAAGATATGCAAAAAAAAAATAAAAAGAGAATGTAACACAGATATTACTTTACAAATATAACAGATCTTTTTTCACTTCCTTGCTTGGTTTTATTAATAGGTAATCAATATGGTAATATCCTGCAGTTAACAGCTGTTAAGCATGTAAGCATGGTATTAAGAGTGTCTGTGAAGTATTTTTCAGAAACAGCCTCCAGGTACATTCAGCTGTTCCTCAGTTTCCTTTAGGGAGA
>NW_009646631.1:3330862-3336978 GCF_000708025.1 Charadrius vociferus
TCCCTCCGTTGTCTGGGGAACTGAGAGGGTGACTGAGTATTTTGGGACAATCATGGCTAAGCATAGTTTTTATAGATTTGGCATATAAAGCTATGCCAAAAGCATAACACCTCTGAGTAAGAGGGAAGGTTTTATTGCTGTCGGATCCGAGTATAAAAAGTGGGGATTTTTGTTTGTCCGCTTTGATCTTTTTGGGGGTGACTGGAAGTGCTGTCTCATGTATCTTCTCTGTATTTCAAAAGAGAAGCAACCCCATCCTTTTTGTTTACCCTGATAATTCTGCTTAAGTTGAGGATTCCTCAGGAACTGCAGCTGTGCTCTTGGAGATAGGTTGGTTGGGTTTTTTTCTGGGTAGTTTGGCTTATAAACGGAATGAGTCCTTGTCTCAAGAGTTATTCAGGTGGTTATAGCCCCGTGAATGCAGTCGCTGGGTTTTCTCAGCAACATTCAGGTCCTGAAATGTTATTTCACTTGAATGTCAAAAAAATAAACAAAGTTGTAGTAATAAAAATAAGTTTACTGTGAAGATAAAAATTGAACAGATTATAGAGTTCTTCACTCTGCTGTGATCTTCTCTTACTTTATAACAGTGCCAAATACATTCAGGTGTCGGGGAACGGTAGGCTGTCACAGTAATTAATTTTTGTACTACCAGTTTAAAACTTACCTGGAGGACTGGTGACCTAAATGTATTTTCATATATGATCATTTTTATGAGGGGAAAAAAGAGAGGAAAAGGGGGCTGGGAGAGGAGGTCATAACTAAAATATCGGTTGCTTGAGGTAGGTTTTCATATTACAGAACCTTTGGCAATGGGAAGTTATTGATACATGTATTGATTTTATTTAGTTATTTTAACAAGATTTGATTAAGGATGAAGACTTGTGAAAGTGTAAATGTAAACTGGGTACAGGAATTACTGCTGAATATCGGACTGAAGTTTCTAAATAGTTTGAGGTGTTTAAAATGGCTTGTCTTTGTTTCTATCAGTGGTTGAACTATACCTTCAGACTGGTTAAGATGACTCCTCAAAATGAAAGAGAAACACCAATTTGGTAGTGTAGTTACCATTTTTTTCAGAAAGAGTAAGCAGCTGTTCTTTCTCAGGTCCTTTTAATTTCTTCAGTACTATTTTTAACGATAACAAAACCCCTGGAGAATTCTTTCTGTAAGTGATGCCAGTTGGGACCCTATAAGAATCACAATTTGGAACCGGGGCAAGAATAACTAACCCATTATAATTACTGTACGTTTATCTGACTTTCAGAATTGAGACTCTGTTGATCGAATTTGTGCAGAATTGTGTACTTTTTACCCAGAACTGCATGTAGTGTTGCTATATGTCTCTTCCTTAAGAACTCTGTGTACTATAGCTGATATGATGTCTTACCCAAATTTTTGAGCAGGTCTATGAGATTGCTAGTGGCATCACCTTGCATCTTATAGATCAGCAGCAAATTTTCTTGCAGTTTTTCTAACTGCTTCGGAGGATGCTTCGTTACTTAAGTTATCCTGCTTCAAAAAAGGACACGGCTGTAATATGACAACTGTAGCATCTTAAAGCCAAAGAGGATGAGATTTCTATCCTTGGGCTAAAAAGAAAAAGCAACCATAATTTAATTTAAACAGCAAGATGAAGTCTATGTTGGCTATTGGCTGGTTGTGATTCCTTAGCAGTTTTGTATAAATATAACCATGAGTTCAGTTGACTGACTCCTGATTTAACATATAGGAGAGAATAATCAAGATTTCTGAGTGTTATACTCGTCAATATAGTTTGTCCATTTCAAACTGAGAATCCATGTCAAAATTCTCAGAAAATGGATCGTCTAGTTTTACAAAGCTTTTTTCAACTAGGAATAGTAATGGAATTATGCTGATACTATTTGTATTTTTTTTCTGCAGAACTAATCATCCATGTTAAATGCCATATGTTAAAAGCAAAATGAAAAAAAATAAAACCCACTTCTTGAAACATGAATTATGAATTAGCTCCATTTTTATATTTTCTTGTAGAAGAGGATAATTAAGCAAAGAGAACGAGCGCAGTTAACAGCATACTATAGTCTGTCCTATATTTTCAGGACCAGTGATGATTCTCATGCTCGTTTCATGAGAAGTCTCTCCAGTCTCTGCATTTCTGATATGTTTGTCATCGTAGCTGAACAGTAGCATCTTAGCCTTCAGGGTGAGCATCAGAAAATAGGGCTTTTATGGATAAAGACAATAGCGTTAATATGCTGTGGTTCTTTTTTTTTTCCAGAATCATCCAGCCATACAACAAGAACAATAATGGTAAGTATAGAGAAGGTTAATGGTATCAATCTGTCTATAGATACGATTTTTTCCTTTGAAAACAAAGTGGATGCAGTAGTGTCCGAAGCCATTGGCGTGCTTTCTTCTAAAGTCCGGTATCACTGTAGAGATAAAATGAATCAGTCTGCCACTGCATTTCATGGGAAATCTTGGGGAAAAGGGGAGATTGAATAGCTTAAGTACGAGTGCTGTCAGTTTGAATACGTGAAAAATCCAGTTGCAGTTCTGTGTGTTACATGTTTAAGGTTTGGGGTTTGGTTTTGTTTGTTATGTCAAATTAATGTTTATAAATTCTCTTGCATTCTGTGTGTATGACAGGTGTCGGAGCACATTTAAAGTTTAAAACAATAGCTATTTCTTGCATCACATTCCTTAGACGCCGGTTTCTGACTTTACCTTGAGTTCGATAGTTTGCATTGCAGAAACAGAGAAATGTTAAAATGCACAGATACATCTTCAAAAAAGAGATTAAAAACTTTTATGCGTAAAAATGTCATGGATTTAGTTTCTATCTTGGGTTTTATAGGGTGAGAAGTTTTATCAGTCTCTTTTTGTTTCAAACTCCGAATGAAAGTCAGATAAAGACTGAACAAAAATTCACATAAAGAAAACCTTTCTCTGGCTGGGAATGATTATGTCTCTCCTACAGATATGTGGAGGGAGGGCTATCCACTTTTGGAAGAAGACCAATTTTTGAGGCGAGTTTTGAAATTTTAGAGTAAAACCCAACAAAAAACAATGTGAGGTTGTTTGTTTTCATTCCTACAGTTTTCAGGGTGTCGCCTCAAGTTTATTACCTGTTCTGTATGTACAGCATTTGTGGGACATGTAAATTCCCACACAGAAACTTGATTCAACAGGGGACAAAGCATAAATTCACTTCATTGCCTTTATCATCAATAGTCATTAATAATCCAGTGCAAATGGATAATAAATAGGTAAGGACTACAGATCACAAAATTTCAAAATAGTAGAGAGATGTCTGGAAAAAGCGATGTTTTCTACCAGATGTGATATAATCCTTCTTTGTCATGAATTTGGTTTAAATAGACACATTTCAAAATAAGATGCTTAGAGTTATTTAACCGTATTCCTCTGCTATAAAATTTTTGAAGGGATTAAATTTTTTTTTCAGTATTTCTTTCCCATTCTGCATTGGTGTCAGGAAAAGATCTAGAGGTTAACACTGAAGCTGGTGAAAACTTCACTCTTTGTTTCCCTTTATTTTTTTTCTTAGTAATTTTACTCAGAAGAGAACACATTTTGTCAGTCTCTTTTTCATTACTATATCAAAACCCCTCTAAAATCTGACCCAAAGAAATGGGGGGGGTTGCCTGTATAAATGTGACCACACCAAAACATGCCCAAACTTTAAAGAGATAAGAGCAAGGTTTTTAAATAACTTGTGTTCTCGAGGTTCCTGTGTTGTGAACCTCTCCAGACCTCTCTGCTGACAACTCAGACTGCTCGACTAATGCTCTGCAGTCAGTGTGCAGTAATTGTCCATTGCACTTAAATAAATAAAAGTACAATTAGAAAGAAGTATTCTGTTTAGTGTGAAAAGGTTATAACAGTATGTCCACTCTTCTCTGCAATTAAAGCATAACTGACTGTGTAATGGAAAATTTTGTACTCTCCAATGAGTAGGTAGAATATGTCAGTAAAACCAGAAAATGTACTATTCCTTGCATTAGAAACAAGATGAGATTATCTATTCAGTAACAGACATAGCAATACTACTGAGATCTATTTTTTAATGACTACTGCAATAAATAATTGCTCTGAAATAAAGTCCCCTTTTCCTGACTGATTATGGTTAATATTGTAATAGATAAGAAGTTAAAGCATGATTTCTAGTCAATCAGAATGTGAGAGGTATAGCAGCAAGTCTGTGTACTGCCTCAGATGGTTTGATGTAAAAAAGCTTTTGTCTTACCAAGGCGAAGTATTTGAACTCCTTTTAAATTGCATTTATAGGTGATGGAATAATGTAAGGAAGGCATTAAATGTGATCTTGTCTCTGAAGATTCAGATTTCTGTTAAAATCAAAGCCAATGAGAAATAGAGTGTACTTTGTTAAAGAAAAAGTGTAGTTTTTCAGAAAATATTACAAGAATTCTTTTTCTGTATTTAAATACAATGATGGCTCCCTATTTTTTGTTTCAGATTCTTGTTTGTAAAAATAAAAAACGAGAAAAAAGTTTCACAGTCTGGGGAGGGAGGAGGGCATCTTCTGTGTTTTAACAATAAAACAACTTTCCTCTTACTCTGTGGATAGACTTCTAGGTTAGTCTTTCATGACTGATTTACTGATTTCTATGAATAACTGTTTAATTAAAAATGCTGCATTTAAATACATGTTTTATTTAGCTTTTATGTAACTTCCATGAAATACACAGGCTATAAATGTTGTAGTATTTTAGCATATGCTTTGGCAAGTCAACTGTTTTGTGGTTGGGTTTTTTTTTTTGGTGGATTTCTTTTGGGGTTTGGTTTATTTATTTATTATTTTTACCACCCCCTCCCCCCCCAAAAAAAAGTCATTGACTTGGATTTTCTGCATTACATCTATTTTAGGTGTTTTGTGAAAAGTTTGGTAGAAAATCAGGAGGTTCAAAAGTAATACTTGTGTTGATTATTTGCTAATTTCTTGTATATGATCTGTTGTTTGAAAATCTTTTTTTTTTTTTTTTTTTAATAGCCTTTGGGGTTCTTAAATGAAATTCTGTACCCAAAATGAATGTGTGCCTGCATGCTAGTATCAGTGTTTGCGACTCCATGCTGTGTGGAGACTGCGTTTTGTAATTTTTGTGTTCATCTCAAATCTCTATGAATAAGTAAACTAAACCAGCGCCAAACCTTGATGCTTATTAGAAGCATAAAGTTAATGCTTTTGCAAGTAAGAACGCTTCAGGTGTGGCAAAACAGAATGAATACCTGATTTAAACTAATTTAAACTCATTAAACATAATTCTATACTTGTTGTACACTTATATCCTGTAAAATTAGGTCAATGCAAAATATATTGAACTAATTAATATAGATTATTACCAATCATCTGAGCATGCGTGATTTCTTCTAGTGATTTTTTTCTCTGTGTAGTAAGCTGCTTTTGCTATGTTTTATTCGATTTGATTTTTTGTTTAAAGATCTGACAAAAATTTTAAAAATTCTAATTTAAGGCAATGGGAATTTTTTCCTTTTTGAAAGGATGGGGAAGAACATGAGAGATCATAAATTCAAGTCCACTTATAATAATCCACTTAAACATTCTTTCAGCCACGACATAAACACTCACTGTTAGTTTTTACACTTACAATACCTGTTGGTGCTATGTATTTATTTCAAAGTGGGATGGCTTTTCAGACTCTTTAGTGGTTCTCAATGAATAAATGCTCGGCCATTAATATCCCAGTACAAGTTGAGAAGCTTATAGACAGGAACCTCGACTGCAATTTGGGATCTGAGTCCCGTTTCTGAATCTGTACAGTATTCCTCCCTTGACTTTCCAACGTGCATCTTAATATCCTTCAGCTTGAAATTCCTGTTGCAGCTATTAAGCCAGGAGATTTACTCTCCATAATAAAGATGCTGTCTTAAATTGCCACCTTAATATAGGGCGTTTGTGGAGTCTTAGGAATAGTATCCAGACTTTGTTGGACTGGTAGCTGCCCCTATAGCACCTATCATGTGTCTAGTGATTCTGTACAGCTACTTCCCATTTCTCGGAGACAGCAAAGCCTTATGCCTGCTGCACCTTCTATTGAAAGATCTGTATTTACACTTAAGCAGCTGATTGA
>NW_009646632.1:0-8397 GCF_000708025.1 Charadrius vociferus
CCATCCCTCTAAAAAGTCCATTGAGTTTATTTAGTCCAATACTTTGGGCTCCTTCTGTCATAACAGTCTTTCAGGGCAGGAGAGATGGTTTGTGGTGTTGGATTATTGCATGCTGCATCTGGAGCTCATAGCTGGTGTATGTTGCACCGCCCATGCCCACAGTCTGCGGGTTGAAGATGTAGATCTTGAGAAAGTTGCTGGGTGCCAGTTGCTGAAACCAGTTCTGGTTCCATCACCACTGCATTTCTATTGGTTTCATCAAAGTTCATTCTTCATTAATTTGGGTGATTCTTACTATAATACTATATAGCATATAGCACTATTATACATATAGCAACTGTAGTAGTGATGACATGCAGTGGTAATTTAGCAATTAATATCAAAAAAATTAATTAATTGGTTATTTTGACCCAAAATCAAATCCCCTTGAGGTACACATCAGACTTCCCTATCCTTCAAATACCATCTCCTGAGGTAATCTGTGCCAAGGATGCACGGAGCCTCTGGGCCAGTCACAATGGGGTGCTTTTGCCACTGATTTCCAGTTAGGCTTACTTCAGCTTCCAATACAGTTAACTGTTGGGATCCCCCTGTCACTCCAGAAATACAGATGGATTCTGCCCTTGATAGCTTGATTGTTTTCGGGTACACTGATGTCTACCAGAGCTTTATACTCCTGGGTGTCTGATGTGCCAGACCATCGAATCCACACAGTCCAGTAAACCTGGTTGTCCCTTTCCTCCACCTGGCTGAAGGCAGGGCCCCTCTAGTTCTGATCGTAGTATCCACTATTGACAAATGGGTTTGTGTGGCAAACAAGTTTCATCCTTGTTACTCACTTCTTGTAAATACAAATCGGAGGTTCCTTCAAGAGGATCAGAAGCCCTTCTGCTTTGTCTGGGGAGCTGCCTACTGGAAACTGGAGCAGCAATTTTCCAGGAAGAGCCCCCATTTGTGGTTGTATTTCCTTGGAACTCATGATGCCTCTAGGACTGAGATAGGTGTCGTAGTTTAGGCCGAATTGACCACTGGGGACATGGGGCACCCCATATGGGACCGACAGATGCTCCCCTCTACCCCTCTTCAGAGTGAGAGGCAGAGAGGTGTCCTGGTTTGAGCGACACAGGACTAATTTTTCGTGTAATACTTGGGAAAACTGCACTTTTAGAAGACTCTAGTGTCTGAATTTGTGAAAATATTTACTTTACAGCCAGCTATGGTGTGTGGGTTTCAAGGTCTCAGTGTTTTTGAGCTTGCCAGGTGCAGGGATGAGGAGGAGCAAGACCCGGCCACTTGACCCAAGCTGGCCAACAGGGTTATTTCATACCATCAACATCACAATCACTATAAATTAGAAAGTTTGCTGCGAAGTTCTCTCTCTCTCCTTTGATGGCTGCCGTCCTGAGAACTTTGTGCTCTGGTGCCGAACTCCTGAGGCCTTCCCTTCCTCCTGAAGCCATAGCGCTCACAGTGTCCGACATTTGCTGTCCGCTGCTGGGAGTGCAGAGCTTCCTACTGATATAACTGGTTGAGTATAATCTTTGCATATGCTGTATTGGTGTCGGGATCAATATTGGTTCTTTAGTGCTGTTAATGTTAATTATCTAATCTTACTCTATTAAATCTGTTCATATTTCAACCCCGGGGTTTCCTTGTTTTTCCCAATTCCCTTTCCCTGGTGGGGAGGCGTCATCGGGTAATAGAATGATTGTCTAAACAACAAATTGTTATGGGTCTCTCAAACCATAACAGGAGTGAAAAAGAGACTTATGAGTTTAGAAGAAACTAAACTACTTTAATGAGATATTAATAATAAAATAAAAAAGAAAATAATGAAATATATACAAAACTGTATCAAGCTCCCAGGGCAACAATCACATCACCGACTGGCAGTCCCAGGCTGGACTCAGTGACGGACGGAAACTGGATTCCGCCATTGAAGAAAGAGCAAGCTGACCTTTCGATCCCTCAGCCTTTATACTGAGCATGAGGCAGATGGGATGGAATACCCTCGTTGGTCAGTTTTGGGTCACCTGTCCTGTCCGCTCCTCCCCGCAGGTGGGACCCCACTATGCTTTTCCGTTTCCGACCCTCCAACGGGGCAAATAACAAAGTTGGTTGTCCTTGGGTGTTATAGCAATAAGTATAAGCAAGAGCCTCTCTGCATACCATGGCTGGGCATCAGCCATAAACATGGGTCTTATCACTCTGAGAGCGAACATTGTCTGCACAATATGCTGTTAATTTCAGTAGTTAGAGAGGCCTAGCTAAGAAGGGAAGTTACTGAACAAAATTCGTCCTGTTTTACCTCAAACGAGGACAATAGGTTTTTCTATCCTACTTCCTCATGTCCTCTACATGGGCATGCAAGTAAAGCTACAGGGTGCCTCATGGTCTCTATATCCTCCCTCTTGAGCAGAAGAACGTTTACTCCTAATAGCTGAGATACTGGTCCATATGGGTGGGGAGTAGGGCCTATCCTCTTTGAGTTGCTAGAACTCCAGCAGCTTCAATAGTTTTTCAAACAGGTTTTTGGAATTTTTTGGACAGTCTTACCACAGCTGACACGCAGGCCCATAGGGAAGTAAAAAGATTTTCTTCATATTGCCGGAGTTGGCCAGCCACTACATCCACAGTTGGTGCCTCTTTTTCTTTCCAGCCCAGTGTTGCTAATGAGTTGGCATACAATAATCGTGCGCTCTGTACAAACTTTCACCACATGGATATGATACATTGGACTTCATCTGGATCTGTGGGCAACTGCAGGTTTCCAGGTCATAATAAATCAGCTCCCGCATAGCTAATTCCCTCAGGTACTGAATACCTCTCTCCATGGTGGTCCACTTGCCTGGGTGACATATAATATCTTCTTTGAAGGGACACCTTTCCTTCACAGCTAACAGAAGTCACATCCAGAGGCTGAGGGCTTGTGTCCTTTTTCATAGAATCATAGAATCACAGAATCATAGAATTGCTAAGGTTGGAAGGGACCTTTAACATCAAGTCCAACCATCAACCTACCCTGACAAAACCACCTCTAAACCATGTCCCTAAGCACCACATCTACCCTTTTTTTAAACACCTCCAGGGATGAGGAATCCCCCACCTCCCTGGGCAGCCTATTCCAATGTCTAATAACCCTTTCCGTGAAAAAATGTTTCCTAATATCCAATCTAAACCTCCCATGACATAACTTGAATCCATTTCCTCTCGTCCTATCACTTGTCACCAGGGAGAAGAGGTCAGCCCCCACCTCTCTACAACCTCCTTTCAGGTAGTTGTAGAGGGTGATAAGGTCTCCCCTCAGCCTCCTCTTCTCCAGGCTAAACAACCCCAGTTCCCTCAGTTGTTCCTCATAAGACTTGTCCTCCAGACCCCTCACCAGCTTCATTGCCCTTCTCTGGACACTCTCCAACACCTCAATGTCCTTCTTGTAGTGAGGGGCCCAAAACTGAACACAGTATTCAAGGTGGGGCCTCACCAGTGCCGAGTACAGGGGGATGATCACTTCCCTAGTCCTGCTCACCACACTATTCCTGATACACGCTAGGATGCCGTTGGCCTTCTTGGCCACCTGGGCACACTGCCGGCTCATATTCAGCCGGCCGTCCACCAACACCCCCAGGTCCTTTTCTGCCAGGCAGCTTTCGAGCCACTCCGCCCCAAGCCTGTAGCGCTGCATGGGGTTGTTGTGACCCAAGTGCAGGACCTGGCACTTGGCCTTGTTGAACCTCATACCATTGGCCTCGGCCCATCAGTCCAGCCTGAATCACCAATCACCTTGTCAATACCCCCTTCCCTAGACAGGGATCCCAGCTGCTTGGCTTCCCTATCCTCTAATTCCAAGCTACTGGCCCTGTTATCCTAGCATCGGAGCAGCCAGGTGACAATGTGCTTGCCTGGACGATGACTGAAATATTTTCATATATCTTGCGGTTCACTCAGGGATAAGGATCGGGTGATTACCTCTGGTTCTTCCTCCTGTTCTCATGATGACCGTTGTTCATCTTCACCACTGTGATCTAATTTTTTTGTATATTTCTTCTTCTGTATCGAGGCAACTGATATTGGCCCAGGTTGGTTCTCTGGTTCAGTAGCTGCAGTGCCTGTCGGTGGGATTAGAGTAGCTGCAGTGCTCGTCATGGGGCTTAGAGTAGCTGCAGTGCCTGTCGCCAGGGTTTCAGCAGCCGTGTCTCAAAAAGATCAGTGATCCGCAAATAGTTATACGTAGTTGATCACATGTTTCTTTGTTTGAGTTGGTCCATGCAGCTGTGCATGCAGTGCAAGTACACTATGTAAGTGCTTTCCATTGTTCCATGCCATACCTGAGGTCAGGAATGTCTTGCCACGGTTTAATAATTCAGTTGCTCTCTTTTCTACTTTGTAATAAGGTGTCTATTTTTGTTCTATATTGGTTTACTTTTTTCCCCTTCTGTTTATAGCTTGTTTTCCTAGGAACAGTTTATAAAGTAGCTTTAAAACCTGTATGTGCAGTTCTGACTACATTAGTTTCCTACTGATTTCAACAGGAGCAAAATTTATTGCAGGTTTCTTAACTCAAATGCAAGTTTGGGATTTTAATTGTTTCCTGAATTTTTGTATAAGATTTCCTAGATAAACTCATTAAAAATATAGAAAATAAACTATGAGGTATACATTATTAAAATAAATGATAGTTTATTGGTTGCCATTTAAAAAGTACATTAAAATACATTAAAAAAGTATTTTTATGAAAGCTTAAATAGTTTCTACTTTTTCTTTTAAAATACATAAAAAATAGTTTATTACATGTAGTGTATACATACAAATATGTGTTTTACCACCACTAGAACATGTAAATCCAGTACCTACTTTTTATTAGGATAGCTGAATATTCACAAGAAAAGCAGCAATTAAAAGGATGAGGATAATAATAATAGAACTCTTCGTATGTACATTTTACAGCACTAACATAAATTACAGAAGCGTTCAGATCCCAAAAGTTTCTCTGTATAGTCAGGCCACAACATTTATGTGAAACTCTTGTTCTCTGCATCGGCACTGTGTGGAGAACTGCACATTGCATTTTTGAACTTTCCTAAAGTTTCAAACTTTCACTGCATATTGAACTTTCCTAAATCCATGTTTCCCCTCTTCTTATTAAGAGGTTTTTTTTGCACCAGGAGGTGCTGGTCTGTTATGATCCCAGTAAGAAAGGCACTCAGATTCTGTAAGTCATCATTCCAATGCTATTTATTAGAGATAACACTATAAGAAGAGAATAGCATCGATAATCATATGTCCTTTTAGATGCTGGGAACCCTGGGTGGTGCAGCATTGAATGGGCCTCTGATCTGAAAGAGAGATGCTGCTAAATCTTGTATAATTATGTACCTTTTAGAAGGTTAAGCTGATTAGGTTGGGATGCTTTATTAACCCATTTAAAGTAAGACTATGCAAATAAAGGTTTTGTATTAACTTTGAAGAACAATGAACTGTTGAAAACAGGGGGTTGCTAAATTTTGTACATTGTGAAAAAGTTAGCTTTGAAGACACGATTCTCAAGACCTTATAACCCTATTGGGCAATGCATTGTTTAGAAACAGGATGTATAGCCTAGACTTAACCAAAGATGTTCAAGATATAAGTTAGCTGAGTTAGTAAAATGTTGCAAAACAGGTAGTAATAGATTACTAACGAAAACAAGTTAGTAGTACATGTGTGAGCCAGTTCGGGCAGGATGCAGGAACGACCACAAGACCACGGATGAGAGACAAAAAACAAGTTTAATCTTGATACCTCGCGAATCGGGGAGTCTCTGCAGCAATGCCCAGGCAGAGGATGCACAAGCAGGGAAATGCAGACACCGCGAGGAGGGAGGAAAGTCCTTGTTAGCAGGAGGGTGCGAGCCTTAACTTGCTGTTCTTGCCTGCTTTTCAGGGGTTCAAGTAGGCGTAGTTTTCACTGTGCTTTGATCTTCTTCAACAACAAGGCAGTGATCTCACGCATGCTAGATAAGGTGTCCCTGAGTCTATCCCAGGCCTACACTATCTAAGTGTGGATGCTCTACCCGCGAGCACACAAGGTTGAACAACAATTAGCGTGATATATGTGTTGTCCAGCACCCCAGGTGCGAGTCACTTGAGTGTGTTTACAATCCTCCTCGCCAATCTTCCGTTACTTTCCCACATTCCACCCCCTCGCTCAAGAGACCGCTTCTGCTGGGCTTAAAAAGTTGGAAATGTGCATTTGAGTTTGCGGGGTGTAATACAGTGCAGTTTACAGAGGCATAGAACAAACACACAGAAGAAAAGAAATAAACATATGCCCATATTATTGTTTTGAATCAAGTGTCCCATTCCTCCTGTCTAAAGATGAAACCACTCGGCCAGCCAGGCACCAGCAGTAGGTTGTGTCAGTCAATGCATTAAGTCCTGGAGAATTATGAATGTCGTGCTTCATGCTGGCTGCTTCATCAGTGATGTCGGAACCACACGTTTGCAAAGTCAGAGCAGCATTTCTGATGTCAAGGGAGGAGACAGTCCACCATCAGTCGATTTTATAATATTCATTAGCATACAGCCATTACCTACTCAGAAAAGATAACAAGGAGAGACAGTAATACCAAAGTTATGTAGCACAGCATAGTTCTATAGTACAGGTGTTGCAGCTGATATGCCACCGGAAAGAGTTAGGAAGAAATCTGCAGCTGTGTGTCTGCCGTTAATACAAAAGCAGATGAGTTCTTTACAATAGAAGCTAAACAAATGTAAGCATTCACACATTGGTTTTTCAGAGCTGCATCCAGGGTGTGTGCTTGTAGCAGAAGCTACAAAGCACAACGAGCTAACCTGTGATAGGGGAGGAACACAGGGGTGTCATCTCCTTCCAGTAATACATATGCTGTTGCTCCAGCTCCTTCAGCCAATATTACCCCGGGTTTGATGACCTGACATGGCGTAACTGCCCACACAGACTGGAGAGCTATGGCTCGTGCTTTTTCAGGTTGGACTTCAATTTGATGCTGAGCTCGCGACACCAATAGCATATTTCCAATGCTATCTCCTCTGGATAAGGCACAGGTTTTCAATGAGGATATCTGAAATACAAGAACTTGAGAATCTGATATTAATAAAGGATGTAGAATGAGGGGAGAAGTTGGAGTACAAAACCATACCGTGTTTTCAGGGGTTATGATGTGAATTTTCATGTCTACAGTAACAGGTTGTGGTCCCACCATACAGTCAGCTGGTGTAAACAACTCAATTTCCCCTGTTGTTAGTATTTTAGGAGAGATACCATCTGGAAGGATTTCAATCTTTACCACGTTTTGTACTGGAGGTGTAGTGATGCAATCATAGGGTGTTTGGTTATGAATGTTTTGGCTGTTTAGCAAAAAAACTGCTTTAGTAAGGTGTGAACTCCAATGCTGTAAAGTTTTAGTACTGGTTAGCTTTTTCAGCTGTTCCTTCAGCATCCTATTCATTCTCTCAATTAACCCGTTAGCTTGTGGGTGGTAGGCAATGTGAAATACCCACTCTATTCCTAGCCCCTGAGCCCAATCTTGGACATTTTGCCCACTAAAATGGGTTCCTCGGTCACTTTGTATTTGGCGGGGAGGGCCATATTGATGGATAAGCTCTTCTAGTGCTTCGATTGTGTTGTGCTGATTAGCATGCTTACTGGGTTTAGCAAAAAGCAATCCTGACACTGTCTACAGCAGTGAATATGTATTGACACACCCTTGACTGGGGTAGGGGGCCTACATAATCAATCTGCCAGGTATTTAAGGTCCATTGACCACGTTTTATCTTTCCCCACGGTCTATGTAGTGCCCTCAAATGCAGTTGTGTACAAGTAGTGCAATTATGTGCACATGTTCTATAAATGTGCAATGGCAGAGGGGTTTGATTGTGAGCAGTCCCATGCACATGCAGTGCAAGCCAATCGATGTCCACAAGCTACGTGAGCGTTAACGGCTTGAGCATGTACTTCAGCAGAGGTCATGTTATCTACCTCCCTATTATTTTGTGACTCAAGTGTATCATCTTTTTGATGAGCCGAGACATGCCTGACTTTTAAAGGATGCTGTTGTACATATTGCCAAATCTGTTGCCATATATCTGCACCCCATATAGGGTATTTCTGCACATGCCAATCCTCCTGAGCCCAGCGAGGTAGCCACATTGTGAGACTTTTGTATACAACCCAACTGTCAGTGGATAAGTAATGTGCATTTCCTTCTAAAATAGCAAGAGATGCTGCAATCAATTCAGCCCACTGACTAGATGCCTGTATACCTGTTTGCCATAATATGATCCCTGGCAATGGAGCATACGCAACTACTCCCCATTGCCTTTGGCCAGTTGCTGTATATGTTGCACTGCCATCTGTAAACTGTGGGAGAATTTTTAGAGA
>NW_009646633.1:0-8756 GCF_000708025.1 Charadrius vociferus
TACTGTTGGAAGCAGTTGATACGTTGCTAGAAGTTGTAGCATGTCTGGCACAGCTGCACTCCGTGGTGGTGTGCCTTCATTCGGGCCGGGACAGTGTCCTGTTAGTCTCCAGTGCCCGTCAGAGTTTCGCACTGTCCATCTAGGGCTGTTGAAGGGTGAGGGAGTTTTGCTGATCACTCCTTGGCTGTGAGGCCGTCGCATGGGGTTCTGGATGGGAATCCGGGAGTCCCGGTTGGTGCGATAGTGCCGTCGGTGCACGGTGGCAGTAGCAATTGTCACCTGCTGATCTTGCCACTGGGCAGCAGTGTCCAGTGGGGCTTTCTGCTTTTGTCGCTCTGACGTGCCGGGCCGTCGAAACCTCCCAGCATGAGTGAAAGCAGAGCCCACCACATCTGCTCTTCAGCAAAAGGCTCAGTAACGAGACCATGCTGGTTGTTTTTATGAGGATTAAAACTGGGATTACAAGTCAAATAAATACAAAATATGGAGGTGAGCCTAATGAGCGTTCCTCCTCCACGTCCACCACTGTCTCTCCCCTTGCACCCCTCGTTGGGACCATCAGTGTCAGGGGACCGTGACCCAAATTTTAGGGAGAGCATCAGCCACCCAGTAACGCATTCGTGTCCTTGCTATTTTCCTAAGGGGCGTTCCTGTGTCCTGGCCTTTTGGCTACCAGCCACCTCGGAGAGGATGCAGAGGTGCACAGAAGGGCATGAATCCCACAAAAAAAGCTTTGCCGTCATCAGTGATGGGGTTTATTTGGGTTCTGTTACGCCAGAGTAGCAGAGCTCTTAATTGCTCTGCCTTCTCAGAGATTCACATCACCTTTATTTAGCACTTGGAGAGGAGGGCTTTTCCCCACATCCCTGGGGACCCCTTGGCTTGTCCCCTACTGGCTGTTGGGTACTTCGAGCTTTTCCCACCAGGGTGGAAAGATGGATGGATGGGTGAGTGGATGGATGGATGGCTGGGGAGAGGAGCCTGAGCCCACTGGAGATGCCCGAGGGATTCTTTTGTTTCTCCATTAGATACCCCAGCTATTTTAACGGGCAGCACCACAAAAGCTGCAGCAGGAGCCAGGAGGACAGGATAGGCCCTTTTCCCATTCCCGGGAAGGGTTATCCATCAGTGCTGCGTTATCCATCAGTGCCGCCTCTGGGATTTCAGCTCCCCATCCTGCAGAGCGTGGCTGTCGTGAGGCCGGGTGTCGGGGGGTGGTTGGTGTCCCTGGAGTGGGGAAGTAGTGAGAGCCCAGCACCAGTCCTGGGCACCCGTCCCAGCTGCCTTCTGCTCTGCCTTGTTTTTTTGGGCAAAAAAAAAATCTTTAAAGAGGCAAAAGGCAGTGCAGATATCATAATGAGGATGTTGAAATCCTTTGGTAAACTGCTCTATGTGAGTGTTGCATTTGTTGATGTATTATCTTCAAAATATCTGCTTTTCTCCATCTGTATCGGTCTTCCCAAAGTCGCTGCTTTCACCAGTTAATAGCAAGAAATATCGGATGAGCAAGCAAATATGTTTAGGGCTTGTATTATGAAGACAACACACAAATAGAAAGAGATTCATCTTTTCATAATGCCACTTTTAGAAAAGGCAATAAAAATACAGTGCCTTGTAAAGGGATAAACAGGCTGAATCTGAGCTGCTGCTGCAGGGTTGGGGACAAGAGACGAAGTGAAGGGAACCAAATTAATGCATAAAAAAGTAAAGGAAAACTCAACCTCCGGCTATATTATATGGCAAATGATCTGCCAGTGGGGAAAGATACATCTTAATAGCAGTTTTTGAAACGAGATGAATACTGTATACAGTGCATTATAAGGCCCAGTGTGATCTGAATCTTAATCAACACAGGGAAATATAAATCTGAAAATAATAAAGACGAAATCAATATTGATGGTTAGAAGTAAAAGTACTGTATTTGCTGTAGTAAACGGTTTTAAGGTCCCAGGGAAAAATTTGTTCTAGAAAACCCATAGTAATTTACTATAGTTTCAATAGCTGGCACAGCCCCAGCACATTTTGGTGGCATTTATATTGTCGCTATAGAAAAATTTAAAAAGCAACAAGGAAAAAATAAAAAAGCCCGTTGCTGCTCCCTGTGCAGTGGTAGCACTGGAAGGGAGTTCTTCTTTCTGCTGAGCTGGCAGAGGCCGCGCTGGCATCCCAGCTTGGATGGAGACACACGGTGGGATATTCCCCTTCTGCTTCACTGGCACTGAACAGAATAAGCCACTCACCTTCCCAGTGTCTCTAGTTATTAAGAATAAGGCATCAAATTCTGATGAGCTACAGAAAACCTTTTTGCATTTGAGGTTTTGCTTTGAATGTCTTATTTTCTTGTCCTCTGCCCAGGTGAGAAATCACTGCAATGATAGCTGATGTGACTTGTGCTTAACCTTCTTGTCATCTCTTTAATATGTTAAACGAGATTTGCTGCTCAAGTGATAGCCTTGTTGCCCAGCACATAAAACCACCCAGGCTGACTCCGTGCTGCCCGTGTTAGTGCTAACGCTGGGGCCTCTCAGCGCTCCTGGCGTGGGAGCACAGCTCTTCACCCCAAGCATGAAATCCCTCGCTCAAAATCATGGGGATTTAGAGAAAACTAGTTTGACCAGTAAAGGTGATGAGCATGCAAACGGTGGGAGATTTGAGCCTGGTTCCTTATTTCGGAGGGGTGTTTTCTACTGGTTTTCCATCTTCTTAATATCTGCCAAGAATCGCGGTGGACGTTTTTTGTGTCACTTTGCAGGAACCCTCTGCATTTGGGGAAAGCCTCGCGGAGGCCGTGCGACACGGCTGCCTTGTTTGCAAGAACTGGAAGTGCTGTCTGAGTGTGATGATCATACATTTTACATCAAAGGGCTTTGAGTTGAAACCTTTGTGTTTGAGGAGCAGCTGTAGCTTACAAGCGCTGGGCAAGCTGGCATAGGTTCCTTTGCCAAGTGGAAACCACCGCTGTGGCCAGAGCTCTGGCAGGACTTGGGCTGGCTGTGAGGCTGAGCCTGGAAGAAAGCCATTTATTTAGGATAACGATCCTGATTTTTGTTTGAATGCGTTCGTGGGTGCCCAGTGCTCAGCCTTGGCTGAGCTGAGGTCTGGAGGTCACCAGAGAGGAGATGGGGACCAAGGCTGCTGTTGACTTCTGTGTTTCACCTAATTCTTTGGGTGTTTGGGAGCAGGTGCTGACCCAAGTGAGAATTGGGGTAGTTTCTGGGAGGAGGTAGAAGTTGGATTGTGGGCTCATAGAATCATAGAATGATTTAGGTTGGAAAGGACCTTGAAGATCATCCAGTTCCAACCCCCCTGCCCTGGGCAGGGACACCTCCCACCAGCCCAGGTTGCTCCAAGCCCCGTCCAACCTGGCCTTGAACACCTCCAGGGATGGGGCAGCCACAGCTTCTCTGGGCAACCTGCGCCAGGGGCTCACCACCCTCACAGTGAAAAATTTCTTCCTAATATCTAATCTAAATCTCCCCTCTTCCATTTTTAAGCCATTCCCCCTCATCCCATCAGTACATGCCCTTGTAAAAAGTCCCTCCCCAGCTCTCCTGTAGCTCCTTTAGGTACTGGAAGAGACTATAAGGTCTCCCTGGAGAGTTCTCTTCTCCAGGCTGAACAACCCCAACTCTCTCAGCCCGTCTCATCCAGGCACTCTGAAGCATGGGACCAGGGCTTATCCTCTCTCCTTGCCATGAGTGATGGAGAAACCTGAGGAGCACCTCCACCAAGCCAACATAACTCTCCTGTTGTTGGAGCAGGAGGTTGGGCTCGTTGGCTCTAAATTCACTGCATCCTTGGGATGTTTGCTCCTAAACTGCCCATCCCGGCATTCCCGGTTTACTGACCACCTGCGCATCACCCGTGTGGTCTGATGGCTGCTTGCCAGTGGAAAAAAGGGTTGCAGAAATGGGGGGTTTGCGAGCTTTTGGGGCTGGCTGAGCTCTGCAGCCCTCAGACCGGGGCAGTTTTCTCCCTTTGGAGCCATGCTGACAAGCAGAGCTCATCGCAGGTCATTTTTGTGCCCATATTTTACCAGGGCCTCACAAGCAACCTCCCTGCTGCCACGGTTACAGTAGCTGGCAGGATACCTGGGGTTTCTTCTTTGCAAAGGTTGAAAGTTACTGGGGGCAATGGTGTCCTCCGCATTTAATTATTATTCCTTAAAAGCCTAAGATATGTGGTTCCCTGTGGAGTTATGCAGGCTGAATATTGATGGTCATAAACCATGCCAGAAGGAAAAATGTGGGCTGCTCGCTTCTCGCGAATGGACTTTAAATCAACAACTGAAGCAGTATCGGTTCATAAAACTAGGATTTTTTTAGCCTTGAGGACAGAGGTACTTTAAATCCCAGCCTTCGGGTTCACTGATCTGCTGGAGAACGAACATAAAACTTCGCTGGGAAGGACCTGACATCAGCACATATTTTTTGTGCCAAGAGTACTCAAGGTAGCCCTTTTGGTTTTGCTCACTGCTTATGACATTTCCTTGTATTATAATGATCTCGGCGGCAGCAGGAGGAAAAACTTATGACCCAGATGCCACAGAAGGGGAAATTATTTACTGCGATAGCCGTGCTCATCGAGACGTGGTTGTTGTTTGCGGTGGGAATGGCAGGCGAGGCATTGGAGGTGGAGAGCGTGCTCCTCGTCAAGCCTGGCAGGGCACCGCTGCTGATGGATTGAGTTCTCTTGCCCTTTTATGTATTTCACCAGTTTTTAATTGACACCCCGGCCTCTTTACGGTGCTCTGTCGCTCCGTCTACGCAATGTGTTATGTAGACGAGTGTAATTGTGCTGTTTGCCCGGGACCGTATTGATTGCAAGGTTTAATTCGAGAGACGGCATCTGCAGCTATTCAAACCAGCGGAATTTGATCTCGAGCCTGGGTGGGAAGGTGCCTGTGGGCTTTGCTGGGACTGTCATACCCAGCTCAACCCCGGCTCCTGCAGTGCTGCCAGTGCTCGCCCTGGCACCTTGTCCCCTGCACAGCCATTGCCACTGCTCCTCACTGGGGGACCTGGAAATCCGCTCGCCAAAATCTTTGGTGGATGGGCTGGCTCCAGCCATGCACATGTCCGTGTTTTGCCTGTGTCTACAGTCTGCTCCAGGCCCACCGGCTTCCTCAGCCGTCCCCCGGTTTTGCCTTCCTTTCACTGTATTTTTGGGGGGTTTTTTCCTCCCCTTTTTTCCCAGCAGGGCTTCCTGCATGCACCGCAAGGCCAATAATCACAGCAGAGGATTTTCAAACACAGCACATCTGAAATAAGAAAAATGATTTTTTCCAGCCTGTTTAACATTTCCCCATGTAAAATGCCCAGATTTATCAGCACACTGCGAAAAATGGCAGAATACTGATTTACAGAGGTTTTCAGTCAAACCTCTTTGCCCAGTACATGCCGGACCAGGCATTCCCATGTTGTATCTTGGAGCTAAATTCGACTTACTGGCAGCTTCCAAGGACAACATATTTGCTCTAAGCACCCTTGAGTGTCACCACTGGAAGGCATGAAGTTTTCAGGGTCTATTTGTTGGTTTTTTTTCCCAGGTTCCAGCCAGCAGCCGGGTTGATGGAGAGGATTCAAGCTATAGCTCAGAACGTCTCAGACATCGCAATAAAAGTAGATCAGATTCTCCGGAACAGCCTCCTGAATGGGAAAGGTGAGTGTTCCCGGGGGTCCCCATGCTCCAAACCTCCTGCATCTTGTGCACTTGCAACAGGGAGATCATGCCAAGCTCACCATGAAAAATTTGGTAAAAATCCAGGGGAATGGCTGCTGATCTGAGGTTACCCAACTCACTCCTGTCTGGACTAAGTAGGACACCTGAAGCTCTTCAGCAGATCTCCTAGGGCTGTTGTGTCCAACTCTGTGTGGATGCAGCATGTGGCCACACCATCTCTTTGAGGGAGAGGAGGTTCTGAGTGTGGTCTGAGACTTCTCAGGTGTTTCTAGGACCCTTACCTTGCTATTATAGCGAGGAAGGCTGTAAAAGGAGGATGCACAGGGAATCACCTTCTGTGGTCTCTGACAGCAGTAATGTTCTCCTAAAAGCGTTGCCTCACTTGGCCCAGGAGGACTCAGGAGCAGGGAAGATCAGTGCAGAGGAGCAAGACCTGGGAAACTCATGCCTGCAAAGGGGAGGAACGGTGACAAATCCGAATTGCTGTCAGCAATAAATGCCACAGAATTAAATGCACAATTAAAGACAAGGGGCAGTGCCAGCGCGAACACCTGGATAGAAAAATGTGGTGGTTTGGATCCAAAGCCCAGGAGCTGGGATCCAGCGCCAGGAGAGACGTTCCCATCCCACCTCGGCAGTGTTGGGAGGGCAGCTGGGCTCTCCAGATGTTTCTCCACATGGCTGCTTCTTTCCCAAGGTTTGGGCTGGCATCATCAAGTAGAAGATGCTTCTGTTGCCTCTTCCACCTCATGCTTTTTCAATATAGGCAAAGGAGGGCTTATAGGAACAGTGGTGTCTTTTATTAACCCAACCACAGAGGAGAAAAAAGATCCTATTACCGTTTTTAGCCACTTTTGTGCTTTATTCTGGGGTAAGCCCCAGGGGTTGAGTCTTCTCTCAACAGCTCAGCAGGACAATTTTTATTGCAAGTTTACAGCGTAAAGGCTGTCAAGTGCTTCCTAAAGACTGCAGCCTGCGTATGGATGGTTAACAGGAGCGGGAATAGGTGGGACCAGGGGTCTGGACCAGGCTGAGAGCAGCAGGGAGGCGCTATAAAGAGACCTGGTGGGATTTAGGAAGGGGGAACGTGCTTTTGACATTGAAGCACAGCTGAGGAGTTTCCTCTGTTTCCACCCTGACCTGGCTGGGGGAAGAGGCTCCACATCTTGGTGTCCTGCTCCATCAAGTGGGATGGGGCTGTCTGCTGGCCTGGCTGCAGTGCCGATGAACATGCTTGGGGGCTGGCAGTCCCGTCCCGTCCCATCCCATCCCATCTCATCTGCTCCACCGGTGTGTCTCAACTTTCCCCATGCCCAAATTGTCTTTCTGCAGTGCTGGAAGGCAGGAGGGACCAGTGCGAGGTGCCCAGGGACCCCAAGTACCCTGACTGTGCTGGCAAAGTGGAGGTGAGTTGGGGTACCCTGTCTGGGAGAGGGTCTCAACCTGGGGTGGGAGTTGCTGGGAAAGGCACAGAGCAATGATGCCGGGGGTTAAACTGGGGAGCGCAGTGCAGAGGGGGATGCTTTCCAGAATAAAACTGTTTGCTTTTTAAATGGGAAAGGTGCAGCCCATTGCAGAAGAAGGAGCAGAGCCAAAAATGTGGAAAGCAGAGCTGTGCTGTGAAGAGAAAACACAATGGAGGTGTCCAACCTCTTCTGGGAGCCTTTGCTATACAAATGTAACTGTTTTCCCCCAATAATAAGGCATAAAGCTTCGGTTTTAGTCATACGAAGCACTGAAGCAGTGGTACCCAGAGGTGTGCAGGCAGCAGCAGAATCAGCTCTGTGAGGCCACCTCTGCCTGCAGCCCTCCCCGCCTGTAGTCTCGGTGTTTGATGACAGAAGCGCGGTGAGGAGAAAGCTCTGTCATATCGTCTCTAAATATCTGGAGTGTTAGCTGGTGTCTGGGGAATAATCTCAGCATTGCACAGAAGAGCATCTTGTTAAGGTGGCCAGGACCTCCATCTCAAATAGGATGTCCTGCCTGACCCAACCCGCTCTTTACACCTGAATGCAGCCTGGCATTTGGCCCAGAGCGTGATTGCTTTGTCAGAGAGCATATTTACATGAACTAATTAAAAGCATCTCCCTCTTCCCTCCCCTTCCCAGCCTCCTGCTTCAAGCTCAGGCTTCTGCAGGGCCGAGTCTCCCTGTAAAGATGTTGAAGGGTATATTAAAATGATACTGGGGGTTGTAGTTTCCTCTTCCCCTGATGGTAGGCATCCTTTACTTCCACGATTTGAGTAAATTCGGAATGTAATTTAATTGTGGAAGGCTGCAATTTGATCTCCTGTACGGGTGATTGCGGCGTTTTACATATTGGGCGCAGTGACCTGTCTCCCAAGTAGATTTGTTTTTATAGTTGAATCGGGAAGAGGCTGGCAAGAGCCCTTGGAGCGGGGAGGGGGGGAATGATAAATCGATGCTGCGGTCGCTGGTTATTCTCCTTCACGTGAAATCATCCTCGGGGACCGCTGGTGGATCTGTCCCCTTGCCCCGCTGCGCCTGGGGTGGTGAGATCAGCAGCTCAGCTCGCTCCCTGGCAAAGCTAACGAGAAGAAAACCCTGAGGTGTATCATCTCCTAATGACTGTGCCCCCCCAGGGATGGCACATATTGGCACTGGGACCCGTGCTTAGAAACCCAGGCCCCCCACCCAGCAAACCCTTCTGGCTCTTCCTCTGCCCCATGTGCCCTGGAGGCACCAGGCAGGTGAACATCAGCACTGCTGCTGGGTGCACGCTGGTTTGCAGCCCTTCGTGTCCCCCCTGCCCTCCATTTGTAGTTCCCAGCAAGAGAAAAGTGATGGAGAATAGAGGTTGCCCATAGCAGGGCCAGCTCACGGGGCTGCCGCATCCCCTCCTGGCCGGAGGATGAGCCCCACGTGTTTCTGTGCCCCCTCGCAGTGGATGAGAGCCAGATGGACCTCCGACCCTTGCTATGCGTTTTTTGGCGTGGACGGCACCGAGTGCTCGTTCCTCATCTACCTCAGCGAAGTCGAGTGGTTCTGCCCTCCCCTGCCCTGGAGAAACCGGACGGCGGCTTTGCCCTCCCCCCCGCCTCTGCCCCGGGGGCA
>NW_009646633.1:9517-9941 GCF_000708025.1 Charadrius vociferus
TTGTGGTGGTTTTCCTTACACTTGAAACGTAGAGTGTGCTCCTTTCCTAGGCAGCTTTCCAGAGCGACCTGGCTCGCCTCCTGGAGCTGATCGGCACGGGCAAGGAGTCCCTCAGCTTCATGAAGAAGAGGATCCGGCACTTGGCCCAGCAGTGGCTGCGGGCGGCTCAGCGCCTCGAGCAGAAGCTGAAGCCATGTCTCTCCTGTGCCAAGGAATCTGGGCTGTCATGAGATGCTCTGGGTGCAGCAGGGCCCTTGGGATTTGGTGCGTTAAGTGGCTCTGGTGTCAGGTCTGGTGGCACCAGGGGAAGCTGTCCATCCGGGAAGGACCCACGGCACCTCAGCTGTGATGGGCAAACCTCCGCCAGCCCCTGTGGCAGCCCGGGGGCTCCTCTTGTGGTGGGTTTTCCTTAACTTGAAACGTA
>NW_009646633.1:10017-12158 GCF_000708025.1 Charadrius vociferus
CTTCATGAAGAAGAGGATCCGGCATTGGGCCCAGCAGTGGCTGCGGGCGGCTCAGCGCCTCGAGCAGAAGCTGAAGGGCCGACAAAGGGACCAGAAACACGTATGAGCAAATGGCACGGCGGGGGGGAAGGGGGGTCACGGAAAAGCTGAGCCGTTGGGGACGGGGGGGAGCGGAGACAGCTGGGATGTGAGCGGGCTGGGAGGAAAATTCATTTATGGAAGTACGTGGGTCTGCAGGGGCGGTCTGTGGTCCATGAGTATGACTCCGCACGCATTCCGGACATTGCTGGACCAGCATTGCTGAATGATGGGGGGAATTTTGGAGACAGGTCCTGGTGGGTAGGAGACGATGTCCAGCTGACAGGCTGCCGCGGGCGGCGGGCAGGGGGGGTGGCATGTCTCCTCCGCAGAGGTGCCCACGTTGCTGGCCCTCCCCTTCATGTTTTTGCGGTGCCCCGCTCTTCGGTCCTGGTGTGCTCTGGTCCCCAGATCCAGCTCTGGTCATTGGGATGGATCCTGATGTACATCGGGAACGTGGGCCTGGTCCCGAGATACGGAGCGCCCGTCGATGGGAGCTGGTAGCCTCTGACTCTTGGGTCTTTGCTAATTGGACATAGATCACTTGTCTTTACACCTGAGTGATTTCCCTGAGTAATTACAGCCTGCAAAAGGAGCTGGAAAGAATCAGGGACCATAAATCATTTTGGGCTGGAAAACCTAACTTGTTCTTTCCCCCAGCACATCCTCTCCCAGCACTGACCCCTCTTCTTCTCTCTCTCCAGATCTTGATCCATATCGGCTTCCTGACGGAGGAGTCGGGGGATGTTTTCAGTCCGCGGGTGCTGAAGGGGGGCCCGCTGGGCGAGATGGTGCAGTGGGCTGACATCCTGGCTGCTCTCTTCCTCCTGGGACACAGCCTGAGGGTCACCGTCTCCCTGAAGGACCTGCAGAGGTGGGTGCTGCGGGTGCGCGGTCCCTCCCGAGATGGTCTGCCCCCGGCGTGCGTGTGGGTTGCATCTAGATTTTGTGTGAAAGCATGAGGTCTGCAAAGGCTTGGGGGTGGCTTTTCCCCACCTGCACCGTGGGCTGAGCTGGTGCAAGTGTTGGGTGGGTGGAAACCACGGCTGTGATCGTTCCCATCCCTTCTGCATCCCAGGAAAGCGAGGAAGACTGGTGCGAACTAAGGCTTTGTGGCAGGGCTTTGCATGGGGCTGATGTGGAGAAGCCTGGGGCAGGGCTCTGCCCTGTGCTCCTGGCGCTGGACCTGAGCAGAATTAATCCCTTGCTGTCAGCACCCAGCATCACATGTGTCCCCTGATGCCTGCCTAGGGCTGGATGTGGGAAAGGCTCCCTTTTACCCTCCTTGTTCCCCGGGGATGCTCTCGGCGGGGTTGGTGGCCATGTGGCTGCAGGATGCAGGTGTCCTGCAGGTCGCTGGCTCTTCCCACGGTGCACGGCTGTCCTCAGCCCCTGTGGCTTCACCAGCCTTGTTTGAGCAGCGACTGTGCTCTTTTCCTTCCTTCCTTCCCTCCCTTCCT
Source organism: Charadrius vociferus (assembly GCF_000708025.1). Classification (NCBI taxonomy): domain Eukaryota; kingdom Metazoa; phylum Chordata; class Aves; order Charadriiformes; family Charadriidae; genus Charadrius; species Charadrius vociferus. Next base: position 11,556 of record NW_009646633.1, read on the forward strand.
CCTCCGCCGCTGGGGCGGCTGCCAACAATAGTCTGCATCCCTTGCAGGGGGGTGGCAGCCACTGAGGGGTCCCTCCTCAGGAGGTGCTGGTGGTGGCTTCCAGACCTCGGGGGTAATTTGCCGCTGCTGGGACACTTCGTGCAGAGGAATGGACTTTTTATTCTGCCGTGGGATATAGGGTGATGCAGGATGAGAAGGTACAAACAGCTACACTGCAAGTGTGTCTCGGCAGCAGTCTGTCTCCAAGAGGGACCGATATTAGATGGAAGAAGTAAGAGGGAGAAGATAACGGTGTGCTGTGTTCCTCTGCTGATGTAGTTCTGTTATTACCGGGCTGACACTACTGCCTCCTGTAACCTCACAAGCTTTCCTCACCTCCTACAAGGCATCTGAAGTGGAGGGCAAGTGCCAGGGAAAATGCAAATTAGGATGGGTTATAAACCGAGAAAAGCCTGGAGCTGCCTCGGGGACTGGGCAGGTTTTGGGAGATGCTAAGCCAACATTGGCCGCATAATGAGCCATGCTGAAAGGGGACTGAAAAAAAACCAACAGCCCTGGGGAAAAAAAAACAAAACAAAAAAAAACCCCCCCCACACCCTCCCC
>NW_009646633.1:12196-12698 GCF_000708025.1 Charadrius vociferus
CCCCCCCCTCCCCGCCCCCCCCAACCTAGCCCTTGCGGCATTCAGAATTAATAAACAGAATTAGCTCCTGACTAATTAACTGAAAAAAATAATCCTGGTCCTAATGCAAAAAGCAGCAGCTTCTCAAAGAGGCGGGCAGGCATCACGGCGATCTCCGCGTGGCATGCTGAGCTAAATTGACGTGCTAAATAATATCCGTGTACTCGAGGATGAAAGAAGTTAATGGCTGGGAGGGTTGTGTTGTTGTTGTGTGGTTCTTGTTTGTGTTTTTTAATGAAGAGCCTCACAGTAGTCATTTAACGAGGGGAAGGAGCTGGCTGAGTCTTACTGGGGTTTTGCAGCATCCATGTCCCTCTGCGAGTGATTCTGGAGAGAGCTGTGTTGCTGCCCGTGGTATTTCGCCGTTCTTAGAAGCGTAGGACCTTCTGCATCAGTTGGCCATGATGAGACCTCCTCTTCTGACGTGGATTTGGAGGTGTCCCCTGGGATGTCTGGGAATGGC
>NW_009646633.1:12732-41056 GCF_000708025.1 Charadrius vociferus
GTATCTGCGATGGGGAGCGAGTGAGCCGGGCTGGGGCTGCATGTCTTGCACTTCTCTCTGTCCCAGCGATAGAAACTGTCCCCATCTCCCCGAGTGTGTGTCCTGTGCCTGGCTTTGATGACATTTTAAATGCTGGACACCCACGTTGTGGGTCCACCTCCACGTTGATGGGGCTGTGGTGAGCAGGGGCAGGACCTGGGGCTCTAGCTGGGCCCTCTCTGTCCCTTTGGGGACCAAGTCCAGCGTTTGCTGGGACCCTCCTGCAGCCCATCAAGAGACGTAACGTGGGGTAACGTGGGTGTTGGCGGGGGAGCAGCCCCCGAGCAGTGCCGGCAATGCTGCTTGGTGCTTGCAGACTTCTCAGCAGCATCCCTGCCATCATGCTGGTGTGGCATTAGTGGTGGCTCTGAGGGGTGCTGAGAAAAGCCTTCGCCTGACCACGAGCGAGGAGGAGGCTTAGAAGAATGTGTATAATTAATCACGAGTTGTGCTAATAGTTAATCTTGAAAACTTCGTTAAAGCCTGGAGGGGACTTTGCCTGAAGCCACAGCTTTGGGCAGGGGATGGGACACGGAGAGCCGGGGATGCGCGAGGGACTGGAGTTGGGGTGCGGGGATGAAGCAATGCTAAAGCCATGTCACCGTGGAAGGGTCAGCCCAAGTACTCTGGTTTCTTATCCCTCCTGCCCCCATGGAATGTCCTGAAGCAGCAAAGCTCTGTTCCGCTGGAGACTGGGGCTAAATTTGTCCTCTCCCGTCCCAGGTGTCTCTTGCTGAGCTTGCAGCAGGGCAGGCATCAGTGTCAGGGTGGGTTAGAGGATATTTTGCTCCAGCAATGTGAAATGTTGAGTCCATGTTTTGTTTATTTTGCTTTGGCACCCCCTGCTCCTTTCACAGCCCGGAGCTGTAGCAGCTCCCGCCCGGCACAGCCTTCCCGGAGCAAAGGCTGGTGCCCATCAATTATTCAGCACTGAATAACCTCTTTCCTGGTTTGTTTTTTGTCTGTTCAAATTTCTGAGCTGATTTTTCTACGTGTATTGATCATTGGCAAGGGATCACTGGAAGGTTTGGCTGCATATACTTCAGCCGGTAGTTATCTGAGAGCTGTTCATTATTAGCATCTATATTGATTACAATGCAGCAGTCCCTGAGGCGGGGGTCCGGATTGGGTCTGAAATGCTGGGGATCAGGCAAACAAGGAGGAAAACTAAGTCCCTGGTCCAAGAAAACTGGTGATGGAGGGCTGGGGGTGAAAAGGGAGCACAGCCACGTTGTGCTGGGCACCTCTCCGTGCTGGGGGGCTCCAACAGGGAGAGCAGCAGATGCCAAGCGGTGAATAGCAGGGGTACTGAACGGTTCTTCCCCCAGTTTGGGGGACCAGTGCTAATTTGGAGCGACGCCAAGGAGCTCTGGGGACCTCCATGGCTCGGCTAGGCACTGTCCAGCTCAGCCCTGCTTTTCATAGAATCACAGAATGGTTTGGGTTGGAAGGGACCTTGAAGATCATCCAGTTCCACTCCCCTGCCCTGGGCAAGGACAACTCCCACCAGCCCAGGTTGCTCCAAGCCCCATCCAACCTGGCCTTGAACACCTCCAGGGATGGGGCAGCCACAGCTTCTCTGGGCAACCTGCGCCAGGGGCTCACCACCCTCACAGGGAAGAATTTCTTCCTAATGTCTCATCTAACTCTCCCCTCTTCCAGTGTGAAGCCATCCCCCCTCATCCCATCACTATATGCCCCTGTAAAAAGTCCCTCCCCAGCTCTCCTGGAGCCCCTTTAGGGACTGGAAGGGTCTCTAACCCCAGAGCCTTCTCTTCTCCAGGCTGAACAACCCCAACTCCCTCAGCCTTTTGCAAGACTACCTTATCTTTTGCCCACTGTAGACCTTAAATACCTGTGAATTCTGCTGCCGTGTCCTACCAGAGGCTAATTTTTCTCCCGTAGTCAAACTAAGTGCAGGTGTTTGTCCTCTTTTGCATTTCCCAGTGAATTTGGGAGCTTCTTCTGATACTTCTTAAGAGGCAAGGGGTGAAGCGGGGGATTACTGGGGGGCCGGTGCAAAGCATTGGTGGGCACGTGCGGCAAAATCGAGCTGGAGCAGAAAGTCGGGAGCTGTTCTCCACCCGTGGTTTGTGCTGGGTGGGTAGGGGCAGCGGAAGGAGCCAGCAGCATTTTGAGCCCTTCCTTGAAGCAGGGAGGGAAGAAACATCCCAAATCTGAAAGCAAACGCTTTATTCTTGCTGAAGAACCCTTTGTGCTGCTTTGGTAGCCAAAATGTGGTTTCAGGGAAGTGAGAATCAAGGCTGGGGGGGGTGGGTGTGTGTGTTGCACGGTAGGGAAGGAGTGGGAAGTGCCTGAAAGACCTGAGCTGGGTTGTTAATGAGGCAGCTTGTGAGTAGATGTTGGAAAATTACAAGCAGCGCCTGTGGAGCGAAAGCTGCAATGAGCCGAACCTCCTCCTCCAGAGCACCCGTGCCCCAGGGGCAGGCGGGGAGGGACGTGCTCAGCCTTTCCCCCCAAGAGAAGGGGCACAACGGGTGCTGTGGGGACCTCCAGCCACTCGTCCCATCCTTAGGTCGTGGCAATGGTCATGTCAGCATCTCCGGCTGCTTTGGTGGGGCCAAGGGAGAGGTGTGGGGGGGATGGGGCTGCGGTGCTGCGCACTGCTGGAGCCGTGGAGTGTATTGATCTCGGCGACGCTGGAAGGTGCTTTTTGCAATGGTCCCCTTGAAATTAACTGCTCATAAGGCAGGACAGAAAGTCGAAGAAAACAGGATTTGATGACTCGTGGGGTCAGGGCTTTACAAAGTGTTCTTGGAGCTTAATTGCTCCGGTGTCAAGTTCTGGACTCTTAATACTGGCCCTGGCAAGGCACTTAATTTTAAGCACGTGCTTGTATCCCTTGCTGGCAGCCCTTTCCCTGCTGAGCAGTAGCTGTGGCCAGCGTGTGGTTTGGGTAACGAGCTGCTCTCTGGGTGCTGGGGCGGCGTGGCCGGGCTGTGTCAGAGCTGGCACCTTGGCAGAGCCGGCAGCGCAGCAGGATGAGGCTCAGCTCCCACTGCCACCGCTCTCCCCTCATTGCCTGGCACATACTTAATTACAGCTGCTATTTTCCTGCGCTTCCCACAGTCACCGAGGTGCATTCCGGCTGCGAAAAGGGTCGTTCAAATGGAAACGCGATGTCCAGATGAAGGCGTTTCTAATTATTTTCTGGCAGATAGAAGCCATCTTTCTGTCTTGCATCTGCACATGAAAACCCGTGGCGTGCCCAGGCTCCAGGCTTCACCTTCCATCACCGGTTGGCAAATACAGTCCCAACGTTGTGTGGGAGAGCCAGGAATTGCTTATGGAAACAGCCAGAAGTGACCAGTTGTGTGCGGTCCTGATGGAGCTGCATGGCGTGGCTGTGGGATTTATCAGCTCCACACTGGTGGGGACGAAACCTCAGCCTTTAATGTAGCATCAGATGTTCCCGTTACTGGAGAACAAGTGTTTCTGTAAGCCGTTAGGGTTACCAGCTTGTTCTTTTCCTGGCCAGGCTTTGATGTTCATGCTGGGACATGGTTGCATACGGGATGCTGTGGGCTCCAGGAAGGCTGGATGTTTGGTTACGGGTCTCGGTGGGAGCTGAAGGTGATGCCCCAATTGTGGGTATTCGACCACTGCAAACCCTCACAAAGACAGAGGTGATGAAGACTGAACCAAGAGGTTTCACAAATGCCGGACACACTAGTATGTGTCTGAGATTTATTGGATTCTCCGGTCTGTAGTTTAACTGGGGCGTGTTTCCAGCAGACATATCCTAGGGGATGGGGTAGGCAGGGGGCCGGGATGTCAGTGGGTACAGATCGGCTTTGCTCTAGTAGTGTCCATGAAGATTTGGCTAAAACTGGCCCTTCATTTTGAGCTGCTGGAGCAGTTGGGACCTCAGGGGGACAGCCCGTCTGTCCCCAGGGGTCTGTCCAGGCGCCGCCAGCACGTGAGTGCTCAGCTTCTGCTGCTCCCCGGAGGACCCCAAGTATTATTTGGGAAGTTTCTTCATTATTTGCTGAATTTCTGACCAGAAAGAGCTGTTTGCTGTGGCACCCTCCTGTGCTTCCCCAGGGTCTGACTCTGCCTGTCCGGGCGGGCGGCTCTCGCCGGAGGACGGTGGATCCCATCACCTTCTCTGCTCCTCCTCCTCTCTTCAGCCACGTACGTCTCCTTGCAGAGCTGTGGCCGTGTAGCTCCGCAGTTAAAAGTGAGGTACATCGAAAGGAGACTGCAAAAGCTGCTCCCTTTAATTACAGCAGCTTCCCGGCACCTCCGAGGAGACGGCTCAGAGCTTTCCTGGCAGCAGCCATGAGAGGAGCGGGGATGAGCCACCCTGCCATGGCGAGGAGCGGTGGGGAGGGATTTCTTCCACCTTTGAGGGCTTCATTTTGTAGAAGAGGAAGGTGCGTAAATTAGCAGGAATTACCCAGCTGTTAAATTGCACTCCTTCGTGAAATGTGTTTATTTTGTAGCCAAATGACGACTCGCTCGCTGGCTTCTTTGCCACTGCAGAAACCTCTGCTTTGTCACATAAAGGTTATCATAACCGTAGTAATCGCTGGGTAATTTATATAGGGTTGATCCTCACTGCGGGGGCCCAGAGCCCCTCTGGGCTGGCGAGGACAGAGGTTTCGGCACACCCAGAGATGGTCCAACCAGGAGCCCCTGGATCAAACCCTCCAGCCCCGCAGGACCGTTGACTCCCCATTTCTGGAGGCTTTTAACCCCCTTATAAGATGCAAAGCCTCCCGCAGTCTTCATTCCTCGTGACTTATCTTTGCAGCCCAGAAAAAATGCCTTCCTGGGGATGGCCCCGCAGAGTCCTGTCCGGACCTCCTGGAGCTGCTGCTGCTCAGCTGAACAGTGACAACTTGGTGTTAGCTATCTTCTGGGAACGTAATGCAAAGGTTTCCAGCAAGTGTTGTGTCCTGCCATGATGGGAAAACAGGTTTTTGTTGAAACTCGAAAATAAATAAATCGATTGCTGAACGTCACCTGCCCCGGCCAGGTAGGACTGTGTCACACGGGATCGGTGATGGGCTGGAGAAACAGCCCAGAGGCGCTTTGTACAAGTAAAACCATTGCAGGTCGCTTAAACAGCACACTGTAATTGCCTGAAAAACTTCGCTTTTGGGTCATCGTGCCCCTTCGAGCAGGAGGGAGAGCTGGGAGCAGAGGCCAGGCGGTGGGGCGTTCATCTCATGGGCTCCGATTTGCACTTTAAATTGCTCGTGATGGGCTTATCGCAGACCTCTGGGAGCCGCTGGGGTTCAGCTCCGGCACCTTTCATCCCCCAGATAACAGCCCTGTGCTTGCTGGGCTCTTGTAGACAGGGAGAAACCAAGGGAGCAGAAAGGACAGAAGCCCTCCTCCATTTCCCCTGCTGCAGTCTGCCTTGCTGATGGCAGCAGATGCAGGCAGAGAAAATGCAATTAAATATAATATAGGATATTGGCCCAGCCGGTCAGCAGATGCCCACGAGATCCATTTAGTGCTGGACTTTTCAGCCCCAGGAGTGATAACGTGGAAGGAAACGTTGGGTTAATTTGAAAATAGGTCAATGGGATGTAAAGATAACCCCGCAGTCATCTGATTTCAGAGAGCCTGCACCGCGCTCGGGGAGGGAACGCGTCCCCTGGTTGATTAAAGTACCTATAAGGGGAAAATAGGAGGACAAGAAGCTGCTGTAGATTTATTCTGGAGTAGGCACAGCTGGTGGAGGCAGCTGGCGGAGAGGCGAGCTCAGCGCTTGCATCCGCTTGGATTGAAGCCGCTCCGGCTGCTCTCTCCCGAAGTGGCGCGAGGGCTGAGCCGAGGCACTAATTCCGGGTGTCGGGATGGGACGAGCCATCGGGTCACCTGCTGGGGCTCCAGAGGTGCTGAGCCCGGGCACGAGCTGGTGGCCGGCCTCAACTGGTCTGGGAGGGGAGGTTTCTCCAGGAGCTGGGATGGAGCAGGTTCCAAAAACAAATCTCTGGGCTGCGCTGGCTGAGAAGGCGGCGTTTGCGCTCATCAATTTTATTTGCGTAATTTCAAGCGCCATTAATAGTACATGGCAAGAGGAAAAATCAGGGAAATTTCACTCCAACCATGAGTGAAATTGGGTTTAGTAGAAAATTAGTTGACTTAACTGGCAAATGATGAAAGCTTGAATAAAGAATGTTTAAATAAGGAGGAATGCAAAAAAAAATCCCTCCCCCCACCTCGGAGGTGCAGCCTGGATTTGCATGATTGGAATATTAAAATCAGTGGTTATAAAGTATTTAGGAAGGATAAAGGGGATAAATGAGAGAGATGCTCTGCTTCAAAGACACCGGTCCTGCTTTTAGATCTATTCCTGCCCCGCAGCCTTGGTGCTGGGAGAATAAATGGATGTGGCAAGTGCCGAACACCCGGAGAGGGGACACATGGCAGATCGTGGTGATGAGGGGGAGCTGGGGGAGCCAGACCTGCTCTGCCTAACTGATGGAAAGTTTTTTGGAGGCTTCAGTGTGAGATACACTAATTGCCGTCTCCCGCAGCCCCTTGTCAAGCTTGGTTAGGGCTTTTTAAAATTACAGATGATTTTGTAATGCAGTGGCTTGTGGGATGCGTAGCAGCTAGAGGATGGGTTATGGTGCAAGAGAAGTGTTACAGTTTGGGGGTTTTTAGTTAAATACGAGGTTTATGGATCAGCTGAGTTGCTCCGCTGAAGAGCCGGGTCGGTGTAAATCAGCATTGCCATTTGGCTGATGACCGGGGAAAAAGCAGCAGATATGTGAGCACGTGCGATATTGAGCATTGCATCTCTATAAAATCCTGGGGGTTTTTACTGGCTTAAAAATTCCCTTTCTGCTTCAGCCTGTGTTGGAGGGGTGGGTCTCCTCGATACCCTATTTCTCATACTGGGGTGGCTGTTAGAGGTGAGAACCTTTCTATTCCCGCCATCTTCCCAATCAGCCATGTCATGTAAAATTGTGCAGAAAAGTGACAAAACTGCCGGCTGTTTCCCCTGCAGCTGCCCTGAACTGACACTTATATTCCTTGTGACAAGACCAGTGAAGCAGTTGCAAACGCAGCTCTTTGCCTTAAATTGAAAAATCTGTGGTTTTCCTGGCTTTGGAGGGCGATGTGGTTCCATGTTTACTCACTTTCCGGAGTCATGGTCAGGAGTTTGGGATGACCCTTCACCACTCGCAGGTCAGGATGGGGCTGGAAGAAGGATCTTGGTGCCCAATGCTCAAGAGCTTGCCAGCTGTATCAGAAGAAGAGGGAGATATGGCCAGGAGCAGACCAGGAGCCCTTCATCGTAGCTATAACGTAGCTATACATACAACCCTTCTGATGTTGTTGGTGAAGACTAACGAGAGATTGGAGAGCAAATGCTTGTGATAACTGCATAAAGTGACCTGTTCCCCAGGTGGGAGAGCTGTTGGTTTCCTCCGCAAACAGCCATGGGACGGATAGATGAAATGCTGTGTGTAGTCATAGGTCTGGGCAAGGGATGAGGACCTTACGGAATTGCTCCTCGGAGGATGGACCCTTGGACTGCAGGTCCATTCCAGCTTCAGCTGAGTGACAGAGAAAATCCAGTAGGGCTGGAAAGAGGAGTCTCAGGTTCAGAAGGGGATAAGATAAGGGGGCAGAGAGATAAGGAGAACCAGTAAGAGAAGTCACAGAGTGAGGGCTTCAAAGCCCAGGAATTTAAAACCTGGCTGGACCTTTTATTCCTAAGAAAAGGGGAAATGCTTATAGGGATGACTGGGATAAATTCCTGTCTCCAAATAGGTGCTAGGAGTAAGTGAAGAGCCCGGAAGAAAACAAAGACAGGCGTCTTAGCAGGCAGGAGCTAAGGGTGAGATTTCACACTGTCTGAGCTCAGACTTGCAAGATAAAACATAAATTCCTCAGCCCTGTTAGAAGGACTGAGAACGAAACGGGGGTGTGACTGCGTGGTGGGAATGGGGCAGAGCCTGAGTGGACCAAATCAGCTCTATGCTTTGGTTTTCCATGTTGGTCTTTGGGTGTGAGTGGGGTGATGGGGGTGTGAGGATGAGGAATTACTGTCTTTAGGAGGAGAAAAGTACAAGAACATTGAAAGTGAGAGGTGGATCGTTTGTATTTCTGAGCAAATTGGCAGCCAGAAATCACAAGTACATGTAACGAGGATTTTTGAGAAACCTGCTGAAGCTGGAAGGTGTCACAGGTTTGGGTTTTTTTTCTGAGAAGGAGGAAACATGGTCCAGACGAGCAGATGGGCTGTCAGGCTGACATCAGTGGTACATTTAGTGGAACAGCTTTGGAGAGAGGGATTCATCAGTTCACAGAGGTAATTGAAAATGGAAGGAGACATGCTGCAGTTTTACCAGCCTTGTATCATGCCAGATTAATCACATATCACCTTGGCAGCAAAGTAGCTGATGATCTTGATAAAGAGATTGCAGTTGATCTAGTTTATCTGGATTTTCATAATGCATTTTATCCGCTGGAGGAGGGAAGAGGGGCCGAGTACGGCTGTTATAAGGAACTGGCTGAAAACCCATCAAGCGAGATGCAGGGTCTGACTGCCCTGGCTTTATTGAACTATTTCATAAAGTGGAAAAAAAAGTCAGAAATATTAATGAAATGTGCACAACATCCAAGGACAGGCAGTGCCGCCAGCGTCGAGGAGAATCAAGGGTGCTCTGGGACATGGTGGATACCTGTGAGGACTGGAGTAAGAGAAATGGTGCATGGTGTTTGCACTGGGAGGGATATGGGACTGGAAATGGGGAGATTTAGGCTAAGCTGGGAGCCTTGCAGGCAGGGAGGAGGGGGAATATGTGGCCTTACAAGTCTGTCACTGATGTGATTGCAATGAAAGCAAACGAAATCTGGTGTCTCCGACAAGAGGGATCCAGGGAAGTGTGTGTCGAATGAGATGCTGGTGAGCCCTGGCTGGCAATGCTGTGCAAAAGCCTCATCACCCACGTGTGAGGAGCAGGAACTGGGCTGGAGCAGGTGCAGAGATGGGGAGGGACCAGGACTCCCCAAACCCTCTGATTTTTGGTCCAACAAATAAAGGCAGGGGAGAGGAGAGCAATCTTCTTCCCCCTCCATCAACTGGTGAGCTGATTGGTGGCCCCTGTTAGACACTGGGCCGGGAGATGAGTGTTGCAGGGCTTTTGTGGTGCTGGGGGGCTGATCAGTCCCTCCTGCTTCTCCCCAGTCACTTAGGGGTGCCGCCAGGACGGGGAAACTGCCCCTTGACCAATCCTTTGCCTTTCGACCTGATTTACACCGACTACCACGGTCTCCAACAGATGAAGCAGCACATGGGGCTCTCGTTTAAGAAATACAGGTAAGCAAAGCCACTCCCTTCTCTTACTCTCCATTTCATTAATTAGCAAGCAAAGACTAATGCGGATGATCTCGAAGGACAGCCGCCACGTCCAAGGAGAGTCGGACCCTTTGATTGCACCTTTGATTTTTGCCTGGCTCTGCCAGCTGCTGCCGGGCTGTGTCCCCCACTGCTGCTGTGGCGAGAGGCGGTCTGCTCGCTCCGGGGCCTCACGTGTTTAAGATAAAACCTCATTAGAAGAGACCAAATTGATTAAAAAAAAAAAAAAACAAACCCAAAACCCGCACGTGCCTGCGGTGTGTGTGTGCTTCCAGACATCGTGCCTGCAGCCCGGGATGGCCACACCATGGGGGGAAGCACGAGCCTGTTCTATTTGCAAGAAGCAGAGCCCTGTCCCTGGCTCCTTCGGCATCAAGACAAATGTCATCATCCCCTGGTACATCACCAGCCAGGAAAATATGCGATTTAATTTAGTGCTGATAGTCCTGCTATTTATTATGTTTTCTCCCATCTCTTCCACTATCCTACACAATTTTATTAGAGAGAAAAATGACAAGCGGTGTTATTGCTTTTATTATAAATGCATTTGCTCTCACGTTCGGCTTGTTTTGCTCTTCTCTTGCTTGATGCTCCCCTTCTCTCCTCGGTCTTGTGCTGGTAATGCCTGCCTCAGCGTTCCTGGGATATTGGGAAAAGCGTTAACAAGTCTTCAGGAGATATATCATTCTCGCAACCGTCTGGGAGATGAAAGCCCTGCAAGGGGAAATTGCTCATTCCGGGAGGGAGCAGTGGGCTGGGAAGGGCTGTTTGGGATGTTCTTGCGCCCTCTGCTCGGGGAGCAGACGAGGGACGAGCTGCCTGGGGACACCAGATGTCCCTGGCAGTGGCGCTTTCTCCAACCAAAGGTCCACGGGTCCTGTCTCCTCTCCCAGGTGCCGCGTCCGGGTCATCGATACCTTTGGGACGGAGCCGGCTTACAACCACGAGGAGTACGCCACACTGCGCGGCTACCGCACCAACTGGGGCTACTGGAACCTGCAGCCCACCCAGTTCATGACCATGTTCCGTAAGTGGGGGATGGGGCCACAGTGGGGTGATTTTGGGGGCTCGCAGGCACTGCAGAAGTGGGTTTTGCCTCCTTTAGGAGGAGATGCATGGGCAATGCTGTCCTCCCCAGCTCTGCTCCTGCTTCCCTTGCCTGCTCTCTGCCTGTGAGGAGCCCCTGAATCTGCTTGGCCATCTCTTGGGCTCTAGAAATGTTCCGGGGAGGGAGACCTGGCTCCTTCCTCCATGACGGGTCACTGGCTCCAGCATAGCCAGAGTCGAACCGCTTCCATCTCCCAGGAGGCGAAACGTGGGGTCGTTTTGGTTGCAAAGCCTGTGTTTTATGAGCTGCTTGGATGGGGGTTTGTGCCATTTTCCCTCCAAGCTCCAGCAAGGCTCTGAGGCCGGGCTCATCTCAGCCCCTGTGCTGCAATGGGGCTACGTCCTCCACCCTGAAAAATATCCGTCCCCGAAAACATCTGTCCAGCCACATGTCTTCTCCTCTTGGTGTCCACAGCTCACACCCCCGACAATTCCTTCATGGGCTTCGTGTCGGAGGAGCTCAACAAGACGGAGAGGCAATTCATCAAGTCCAACAAAGTGAGCAGCATGGCGGTGGTGTACGGGAAGGAAGCCAGCATCTGGAAGGTGGGTGTCCTCGGGGAGTGCCCCGGTGGGCAGGGGTGGTCGTAGGGGGGGAGCACCAGCCTCTGGTTTTTTCCCTGAGGGTTTGAGGCACAGATCTCAGGGTGTTCGTAGAGAAGCATCCTTGTCCCCTTTGTAGAGGGGAAGCTGAGGCTGATGCAGTGGTGTGACATGTCCAGCGCCTCCGAGCAAACAGGGCAGAGGCTGGTGAGACCCCATTCCCTGCTCTTTGCTCTAGGCGATGCTTCCTCCCAACAGGCTGCTTAGACTGAGCATTTTGTACCAAAGATTTTGTGTGTTAAATTGCAGTGATTGCCGTTAGGTGATTTCCTGTGTTGGGATGGGGATGGTTTGTCTCTGCTTTTGTCTCTGCTTTCAGGTACGCTGTGAAAGGGGGTCGTGCTGCCCTCCTGCCAGCCAGTGCCTGGAGTTCCACGGGGGAGAGGGGTGGGCAGCGGCAGGAGGGATCTCACTCCATCCTCGGTGGTGGCCAGTGCTGGTCCTTGCTGGGACCCCACACTCAGCCACATTTGGTGCCTCCTGGCTGAGGCCACCTCTAGGCCAGCAGACGTGGGATAAAACCCTTCGCTCTCTTCCCCCAGCCCCAAATTGCTCTGCCAGTGAGCTAAAAAACCAACAATAACATCCCCCCTGCATCTCCTATCGCGGCCAGGGCACGTGTGTTCTCTCCTCTCTCTTACCCAGAGCTGGCCAGCTGCTTTTCCTTCCAGGGCTTAAAAAAAGGAGCTAATTCTCACTGTCTCTTCATTTATTTCTATTTTTTTTTCCCTTTGTGCACCGCCTGGGACTGTTCCAGTTGCAGGTACTGTACCGCACCAGCTGCTGCTGGGCTTTACCTCTGCGCATCTTCTCATGAGAAAAAAGGTTTTGCCGGAGTTGACTTTGCCTCGTCGTGGGCTTGGTCCTCCCGAGGTGCCGGGATCGATGCAGGTTGATGCAGCCGGGGGCTGTATCCCCGCCACATCCCCACCTTTTCTGATTTACCAGCTCTGCCCTCGCAGGGATGCCTGTTGTGGGCAAGGATCCGGCCATGCCATCTTCTCCTGTTCATGGGTGCTTGTGGCTTTTCCATCACCCCCTACACCTGAGAGCAACCACCCCCAGCATCCATGTAGCTCAGGAGCTCCACAAAACCCCACTGAAACCCACTAAATTTCGTTTGAGGGGAACTATAACATTTCATTGTCTTTTTCTATCATTTCCCCGCCCTTTCTTATCCAGAAGTTTCATTTGAGCTTAGTTAGGTTAATTTGGGAAGGCACTAAATATAGTTAAAACCTCAGTACTGTCATTTTCCACAACTTTTAGCACTATGAACGTTTGCTGCCTTTATCCAGAATTCACAAACAACATCAGTTTCCCCCAAACCGCATATTTCGGGTAGTTTAATACTGAGTGAAGGGGCTGGGGCTGTCTCTTGCTGCCAGGCTGCCTGGGCATTGCTTCGCATCTTGTGCCACCCTGTGTGATAAAATAAGGGAGTAGAGGAGCTTTTCCTTATTTTTGAGTGATTTTGAAGTCTTGGAAGGAAAAGAGCAACTCCATCTTCTGGAGCTGGGTGCTTATTTACAAGCTGTGGACCAAGCGGCGTCTCCAGAGCAGGATCTTTTTGACATTTAGAAACATTTCATTAAACCTACCTTCCCATTATTTCTCATTTCCTACTCCTCTGAACTTCTCGCCTCCGGCTCGCAACAGGAACACAAGTTTTTATAAGCAGGGAGAGGCTGTTCTCATCAGGCTGCTGCCCAACTTCCAGGGGTTGAAGCAGCTCGTGGTGCTCAGATGGAGCGATGGAGGGCATCTCCCATGCCACCCCGTCAACGTGCAGGGGGCTTTGGGGATCGTTTTCCTTCAGTGATGCTCAGTGATGCCCGGTGCTACCCAGGAACTTTAAGCTGTGTTTCATTCCCATCTCCCCCAGCCCTTTGCATTATCAAAACTGTGCTGATTTGGGTATTAGTGGCAGCGTGGCCAGGATTTCACCTTGCGGCCTCATGTCACCAAAAGCACTTGTTTTTAGCCTTAAAGAAGTCCAGGGATACGTGGCTGAGGCCAGAAACGCAGTGTTCAGAGAGGATTTAAGGCAACATATAGAGTTTTCTCAAATTCCCCATTTATACCTCCTTATTCCTCCTGCTCTGTGCTTTTTGGGGGCTTATTGTGGCACTGGAACAAGCTGAAAATGCAGCATCCAAAGGATAGTAGTCCCTTTGTGGTTTTTTCCAAGCGAAAACATTCTGCAGTAGAGAAGTTGTTAAAATGGAAGGCTGCTTTGGAGAGCAAAAGGAGGAAAGCCTCCAAAAGAGAAAAACTGATGACCCCCTTGATTTTCCAGGTAGTGAAACAGGATTAGACCTTGGTGAGAGAATCCTGGGGACTTGTTAGATGGAATAAGAGGCTGTTAGCAAGCTCTGGTCTTTGCAAACTTCTCTCTGAGTCCCCGGAAACCTTTAATTCAGCAGCTGCAGAGTAGAAGCTGCCCACGGAGGTGGCAGGGAAGGCAGGGGCTGGAGGTGCCGATGTTCAGGGTGCCGGATCCCTCAGCCACCTGGGCTCACTGGGAGCCTGGGACAGTCCCGGATGTGTGTCCAAGGGATGCGGAGGACAGGGTATGGGTTTTGCACTGTTGTGGATTGGGCCTGAAGCATCGCGGGTGCTCCGGGACAGTGCTTTGAGAATTAAATCTCCCCCTATAAGCGTGGAGGTGCGGTTCACGCCTCTGCCTTCCTCCCCAGGGCAAGGAGAAGTTCCTGGCCATCCTCAACAAGTACATGGAGATCCACGGCACGGTTTATTACGAGACGCAGCGGCCGCCCGAGGTGCCGGCGTTCGTGAAGAACCACGGGTTGCTGCCACAGCACGAGTTTCAGCAGCTGCTGAGGAAGGCGAAGGTGAGCAAGAGCCGGCCGGGGTGCCCGCGGGCCCCCGTCCCCTGTTAACCAGCCAGCAGCGAGGACTCAGTCGCCTTGAGAAATAAAACCTAATTAAAGGAGGAGGCGGAGGGGGGAGGGAGGGGAGAGGCCGTTATCTGCGCTCCTCCCAGGCTTGCAGGCGCTATCAGCAGGGCTAATTAGCCGGGAGCCGAGCAGAGCACATCATTTCAAATCAAGATGTGTCTGATGAGTTTCTCCTTGCAGACTGTCCGCAGACGGAGCGCAAAGTTTCCTGATTAATTCATTTAGTGCTAAGTAGGGTGGGGTTTTGTGGTGGGTTTTTTTTTTTTTTCTCCCCACAGCTGTCATAAAAATAGGCCGGATTCTCAGAGCGAGCGTGCGGGCTGCCGGCATGTCCCCGTCGCCTTCAGCCCGTGTCTGGGGGAAATGCTGTTGGTTCTCCAGCCCAAATGGCTTTGGCAAATTTTTCCGTGCAGGACCAGGATGATGGTTGTAGCCACCACAGGGGGAACTTGCAGCTCCTGAGCACCTCGTTGCTTTGCACAAGTGGGCTCTGAGCCGTGGAGCGGGGCAGGTTTTAGCATATTTAAGCTATTGGGTGTTGACCCACATGGAGCTGCCATAGAAGCTTGGTGTGCAGGACTGGAGCAGCAGAGAGGGATGCTCGTGGGTTATTTGGGAGACTTTCCTATGGGGTTGGCCGCTCACCAGCACGTGGGTTTCTCCCTTGCAGCTCTTCATCGGCTTTGGGTTCCCCTACGAGGGTCCTGCCCCGCTGGAGGCCATCGCCAACGGCTGTGTTTTCCTGCAGGCACGTTTCAACCCCCCGCACAGCTCCCTCAACCATGAGTTCTTCCGCGGGAAGCCGACGTCAAGAGAGGCGAGTCCGGTGGGAGGCGAGTGGGCGGGCAGGATGGTGCCACCCCCTTTACATGGGTCTTTGTGCCAGCCCAGGGAAGAGCAGTTGTTAAAACTGAGATTTTTTTTTGGGGGGGGGGAGATTTTCTCTAAATGCAGATTTTATCCCCTCTCCCATCCTCACATCGTCTCTCCATCTGGAGCATTTGGGTGCACGGTGCCCCACTGTAGGTTTGGGGTTGCGAAGGAGAAGGTGGTGCAGGAGACTTCTGTGGACCACAAACCGACAGCTCCTTCCCTGTCAGCCCAGATCCACGCACAGCCCGTACCCTGCTCCCAAACTGGGGTGATGCTCCCCTGTTCATCCTTTTGTACACCAAAGAGGGATGCCGGGACCTCCGCGGTGTTGCAGGGCTACGAAATCCCTCCCAGGCTTGCCCACCGCTGGGAATTCAATCTAAGTGAAGCAGGAACTCTTTAAAAGTTTAAAGGGTTGAGAAAATTGCCTCTTTTATTATTAATAAAGTGGATAATGCAGTTCAGTGCTCGCTCTCGCTGAGGGGGGCTTTGCTGGGGGGCTGTGCTGGCTCAGCCCTGCCGCAGCCCAGCTCAGCAGCACCCATGGTGGCTTTTGGGGGTAGGGCTGTCCTACGCCCCCGTGTCTGTCCCATGCACCCCTCTAATTAGCTGCCAGTGTTAGCACCCATCCGAGGTGGGTGCTGTGGCTGCTCTTCAGCCCAGGGCTGGGAGGGAAGCCGGATCTGAGGGCTGTGGAATGCCCTTGGGTGTTTATATGCCGGAGGGGAAGGAGGTGATCAGTCTGTCGGCAAAAAATGGGAAAGGACAGCAAGCTGGAGAATAACATAGAGAGCATGCACTGCTCTCCTCCCCCAGCTGGCAGGCTTTCAGGCCCCTCGGCAATGCTTTGTGGTGCCCCTGAAACACCTCCTCTGCTCAGCATCCTTTCCCTCCTTTCCCTCCCTCCTTTCCCTCCCTCCTTTCCCTCCCTCCTTTCCCTCCCTCCTTTCCCTCCCTCCTTTCCCTCCCTCTTTTCCCTCCCTCCTTTCCCTCTCCCAGAGGATCTGGGCTCTGGCTGCCTTGCAGCAGTGTGGGGCTGAAAAAGCAGCTCAGGGGGTGAAACAAAAGAGATATATTCCCCAAAATTGCCCAGTGAGAGGCGAGTGGCTGTGGGGTACCAGTGTGTGGGGCTGCCTGCGGCATTGGGCTGATACAGCTTCCAGCACCGCTTTCTTCTGCTGCCAGACTATCCTGGCTTTCTGCGGTGATGGATTTTTCTCTCTGCCTTGTTTCTGGAGCCTGCAAACCTGGGAGACATGGTGCCTTCCCAGAGCTTTGCTGTTTCGGTCTGGTTTTGCCAGTCCAGACCCACCAGTGGCGCAGGTCAGGGTTAGATTGTACCCGTGTTAAGGAGATGGGGATGTTCAGGGAGGTGGAGGTGGTTTCAGTGTTGATGGCACTGGGGCATCCCAACCCGGCGGGAGTTTTAAAGCATCAGCCTGGTGTCGAGGGGCAGCTGGGCTTAGAGGTGTTGTGGTTTAGGCCAAATCGGCTACTGGGGACATGGGGGACCCCAGATGGGACCGACAGATGCTCCCCTCTACCCCTCT
The DNA here is from genome assembly GCF_000708025.1 of Charadrius vociferus. Lineage (NCBI taxonomy): Eukaryota > Metazoa > Chordata > Aves > Charadriiformes > Charadriidae > Charadrius > Charadrius vociferus. The sequence goes on from NW_009646633.1 coordinate 29,178, forward strand.
TCAAAGAGAGAGGCAGAGGAGGGAAAATGAGACAAGTTTAGAAGGAACTAAACTACTTTAATGAAATATTAATAATAAAATAAAAGGAAATAATGAAATATATACAAAACCCTATCAAGCTCCCAGGATGACAATCAGAATATGTTAAGGAAAACTGTTTGGGTTTTTCCTGCTTCAGGTGAAAACAGTCCCACAAATGGGGGGGGACTGTTTTCCCTAACGTATTCCTGTTAATGTCGGTAGTTAGAAGAGGCCCAGCTAAGAAGCAAAGTTACTGAACAAAATTGGTTCTGCTTTACCTCAAACCAGGACAAGAGGAAACCTTCTTTTTCCAGCACATTTCTGTGTGCGGTGGTTTAAAACCCAACGTGTCTGTGCCTGAGCCTGCTGCTCCTCTCCGCTGTGGCGGCTGCGAGCGGTAGACAGCAGCCGTTGTGGCAGGGATTGCAAAAACCAACTCACGCCGCTGTGTTTCAGGTGTCCTCCCAACACCCATATGCCGAAGACTTCATCGGGAAACCGCACGTGTGGACTGTCGACTACAATAACTCCGAGGAGTTTGAAGCTGCTATCAAAACCATCATGAGGACCCAGGTACGGCTCGGAGGGGGCGGCTGGGCCGTCTCCCTGCTGCTGGGTTTGCAGGGATGGATGTTAGCAGCGGTTGCTGGTGCCTGGCTTTCCCTTTCGAGTGTTAATTGCTTTTCCTTCCTTGCTTCCCCTTGGAAATCACCTGCATGTGCAGAGGAGAAGTCCTCTTCTCCTGCAGCTTCAGGGGGACTCACGCTCTCGCCTTGCTTTGGTACCGAGCATCGTAGGATTTGCCCACGGCAGCACCGTGCCTTTGAGGGATCCCCTGGGAATCCTCCAGGCAGAGCTGCAGCAAGGGGAAGCTGTGATAAGGGAGATGAGGTTTGGGAGCAGGAGGTTGAGGTTGGAGACGCGCGGCAGTGCTGGGACCTGGCGTGATGCAAAGCTAAACCCAGAGAGCATCTCCCTGCGAGTACCCTGAGAGCTACCGACCTCCACGCCTGCCGATCCCTCGTTTCACTGTTCATCAGTATCATTCAGATCGAGCAAATCGATAGGAATATCCCCAGGAGTTGCGTCTGTGAAGGATGAAGGGATGTAAGGAATGGTAGGGGGGATGCGGGGAGCCCCACCCCGGGAAGGCAGCGCTCCCGCTGTGCCCGCCCTGGAAACGTTCCCTCATGAATATTTACCTCCTGCCCTGTGGAAGGAGCCTTTCAAGTTGTCCAAATTATTAAAGTCAATTTTCCCCGAGGGGAGAAAAGTGCTGATCTCCATTTCACTTGCGATTTGCTTCGCTCGGGATGAGCCGCCCCCCCTCCTCCCCCAACCATGCGCACAGCGCTGCGCTGCGAACCGGGGCTCTGCATCAGCCTGCGGGGGTCCGGCGTTCCAGCTGGGATTTTGGGGGTGATGCTGGCCAGAGAGGCATCATCTTTGCTTTTCCCTGCATTAGAAGCTGCAGAGGTGGGTGTCTGTGACAGTCTGGGGACTTTATTCAGCTGATGTGGCCACGCTGTCTGCCCGGGTCTCACACCTTCTCGTGGGCGACTGCCGCAGCTCTTCACCTCGCGCTGATTTTCTCTATGAGTTTGCAAAGACCGAACAAACCCGCCTTACCAAAACAGTTGTTGTTTTGCACATTCATTCCGGTATCTCGATTAAAATGAAATTAAAAATAATTACATCCCGGCTGCTGTGCTGCCAGGCCAGCTGTCAGCGCTTGACCCTCCACCATCTGGGCTGGAGAGACGGCCCCGAAGCGCCGGCAATGCTGCGGGTGGGCGGCTGGGAGCTGCTGCTCTCTGTTTCGGGAGTGAGAAGGAAATTTTGAGTTTTTCCAAAAGGGAGAAAGAAAATAGTGAAGCCCGGCACTGCCGTGCTATTAAAATAATTAAAAGATGGTTGGAGAATTAAGGGGGAGGAAGGGGCCCTGCTGGCTCCTGAAGCAGCTGTGTTGTGCCTCAATGGCAGCTGGATGTGCACCAAGCCATTTAGGCGCTTAATGATAATACTGATTTTTAAAAAAAAGAAGAAAAAAGGGATTTTAGGCAAGGATTTAGTGGTGTGGTGACTGGCAGGAGGAGCCGGTGTGGGGACCTGCTGTCTCTGGCACCGGGCGCTCACCGGGAGCGTGCCGCTGCCCATCCCTGTTTTGCTCCCGCTCTTCTCCCCGTTCCCACTCTTTTTGTAAAGGCAGCTGCGGTGCAGTCACAACACGTCCTGCCTCCCTCCCTTAATTAACGTTTCTCCAGTGGCTAAACAGCTGGCGGAGGGCAGGAGAAGCACAGCTGGAAGAAGAAGGGGGTCGTTAATGCCGGCACGGCGTGCGGGCAGCCACGGGCAGTCATCCCGGGGCGGCTGCTCTCTGTTTGCCGTCCCGGCGCGACACCGCCTGTGGGTGGATAAACTGTCTGCTGTGGGGACCACGGGGCAGCTGCCACCCATCTCTGCGGGACCAGGCACCCCCGCCCCGCGGTCCCCTCCCACAGAGCATCCCAACCTCGACTGCCAGGAGGCTGAAGTCCTAAATTTTTCTCAAATGAATAAAAGCAGGTGCTGATGTCCAGCAACTGACCCAGAAAACAGGCAGTCACTCTGGAGAGAAGTTATTCCTTCCCATCAAGGAGCGCGCTGGGTTAATGCCACAACTCTCCTCTCTGGGTTTTTTTAAAGGTGTTGTATAAATCCTCCCAAAGCAGAGCAGGGCGGTGAGTGTGAATAACTTACAGCAACTTCTTTTTTTCCCCCCTTTTTTTCCCCTTTTTGTCTTTTAAATGGAAAGGTCTGCTTTATTAGAGATGCTGTCAAGGCAATTAAGCCTAAAAATTGACCTACCTTACAGGTTTAAAAGCCTTATTATGGGCTTTGGCTTCAGGAATCCCTCGGTATCTCATCTTTAAAATGCTGTTTGTTACAGCAAGAATTAAAAACAAGGGCATTAGCAGGAGGAGCAGCAGAAAGGTGGTGGTGGGGCAGTTTAGTGTTGCAGTTCCCAGCCAGGTACTGGAGCTCGGAGAAACTATTTTACTGGCTGCTTTTTTTCCCCTCAAGGCAAAATGGGGTGTTTTGTTATCAGAATATCTAACAAATTTGTCTGTGTTTCAGAATAACCACCATCAATTTATTTTTCCAGTCAAAACATTTCATTTCAACGTTATGGAATAAAATAATATGGTTTTCTTTCCCATCTGCCTGCCTTTGTTTCAAAATACCCTGCCAGTTTATTGAAAGGAAGGCTTGTATCCAAAATGATGCATTTCCCTTTGCTTCACCAACCCAAACAGATTGCCAAACCCGAAGCACAGCATTTTCCCCCTCCTTGATGGGTGGAAACATTGGAAATTGAAAACTGACCTGAAATGGATTTTATATTTATCTCTTTTTTGTTCTTGTTGTTGTATGACTGAAAAATCACTTATCCCACAGCTTTAGTTTTGCGTCTTCCAGGGAAAACTCAGTAAAACAGTTCTGGGGATATGGGATGTTGTGGGAGGCTGTGAGATGTCTCTCCTTTGCTCTGCCATCAGTTTTTCTTGGCAGCAGCTGTGCCGTGCTGGGAACTGGGGTGCTGGGGACTGGGAACCGGGGTGCTGGGGACCCCTCAAGGGCTTTGGGAGCTGGTTTCATGAACCTGGTAGTAATTCTGATACGGTCAAGCTGACAAACAAGCTCGCCCTGGTTTTGAGCATCGTGGCTCTGGGAGGATTTGCTGATGCTTCAGCAATATTTTAGCCCCATCCAGCTCACGGCTCTCCAGCCAGGTCGCAGCCGGCGTGGCTGTATGGCCGTCCTGATTTATATTGCAGATTCCCAGAGCTGCAGCTCGGGGCGGGATGTGCTGTCCTTGCAGCTACAGCCCTGACCCGGCTCCGGCCGGGCTGGCAGAGCCTCCTTCGGCGTGTTTGGAGCCAGACGGGTTTGCTGGCAGGGCTGGCCACTCTCTTTGTGCAAATAAAGCCGTTGAGATGCAGCCGGCGTCCTCCGCCAGCCTAAATTTGCTTGGAAGAAACTTCTTCCTTCTGGAGAGAGCTCTGACTCATGGCTTGGACATGGCTTGGGTTTGCAATATGGTGGGTTTTTTTTTCCCCAAGAAAAGCCTTTGTGTGCTCCCTTCCCTCATCCTTTCGGAGGTTGCCCCTTCTCCAGGTCACCCTGCGACTCCTGGGGAAGGTTTTGGGCAAGCTGTGCCTCTGCTGTTCATCTCTGTGTAGAGCAGTTTTGGGTTTCCCCGATGGCTCGCATCCCTGACGTATTTATAAGGAAAATTGAAATCATGGAAGCACCAAACCCCTCTACCCCAGAGATCAAATCCCAGAAGAGTCGCACAGGGCCAAGAGACAAATTGTGTCCCCCAGGGAGAGGTGATGCTGGGGGGATTGTCCTGGTGATGGATTATGGCCGTCAGCCAGAGGTTAGAGGATGGAGAAGGAGAGAGGTTTTCAGGCACCACCATTTTCTTGGCCTTCAGCTTTTTCCGTTGTCAAAAATAGTCCTTGCACAAGCAATTTAATAGACCCAATATTCTGGTGTAGTGAAGGGAGAAGGCTTCATTATATTAAAGTCAAACATACAGGAATATAATGGAAAATTATACATTTCAGACTATGCTTCAAAGAGTGGTGTATTAAACATCACAGCGAAAATAGCTGGTTAAAGTGTTCCCGGCCTGCTGTTACGTGCTGGCAGAGAATTGCATTATTTTTCTACTTATTTGTCTGATGATGTTTGGATTATTTTTTTTCTTTCTTTTCCTTTTGAGCAAGGGAGACTTATTGCTCTCTTCAGCTCTGGGAGTCCTGCTGGAGACTATAAAACCGGGGCTCTCATGGCGGTATCCCTGCGGGGCACCAGTAAATCGCCATTTGGCTGATGGAGAGCAGTGGGGCTGGCTGATCACATACCGGTTTGCAGCACTGTACTGTGCCTTTGCTCTGGCCCCGTGTTCCCCGGGGGGAACGCATGGGGGAAAGGATGGCAAAGTCCATCTTCACCGACCCCCTCCCGCGGCATCCCGTGCATCGCTCCGCCGGGCAGTGGGATGCAGTGGTCCCCACCTCGGACCCCCCCTCTCCTCCCTCCCGGGGGTCTGGGGAGATCCTGAGCTCCCCGTGCAGGGACCAGCATTAACGACGTGGCTGTCAAGAGGAGGCCAGATTTTAATTAAACAATTATCTTCCTGAAATTGGCATTTTCTATCAGTGCTGGGTGCACGAGCTGAATCCTAACAAGAGTGGGAGAGGGGGGAGCCTTTGGGGGAGCCCCCAGGGGGGAGAGAGGGGCACATGGGGGTGTTGGGGCTGGAGGAGGGTGGCCTGCAGCCTACTGATGCTCTTGGACCTGACCCAGGAGCCTGCGGGCAGCGGGGATTGTGCTCGGAGCATCACCTCCGGGTACACGGGCAGGTGCGGGGAGACTTTCTGCCTCCACCCTGCTGGGGATGTGCTGCATCCCACCGGGTACCACGGTGGTGTTTTGGGGGGAAAGAGGCTGTTTTACAGAATTACATCTGCATCATGCCTGGTGTAACTGGGTCCTGGGAAAAGCCCCTCGGCGTTGAGGCCGTGAAGGCGGTGATAAGATGAGACTGAGCGTTGGTGATGCTGAGCGAGGGGAGGTTTGTTCCCCCCTGAATAGGTGCCAGGCAGCACCCAGCAACTGTGCGATGGGCAGTTTTGCTTTGTGGAGGACTCTGCCCCGCTTAACAGAGTGCCCAGCAGCAATTCAGAGGCAGGATCTGTGCCTGTCATCGTGTCGGCCCTGATTAGCGTGCACATCTGTAATTAGACGGAGCAGCTGTGATTTCCAGCCCTGCTGAGATTTCAGGTGGGATATTTATGGCAGGGAGATGCTTAGAGGGATCTTCTCAGCAGACTGAGCCTTTGAGCTTGGGTTTGACAGGTACTTCAAAAGGAGATAGCTATTTTGGAGGTGCAGAGCTCAGAAAATAGAAGAAACAGTGTTTTCCAGATGCATTGTCTTGGGGTGTTTTTGCTTATAATCCTTCTGCATGAAGCTCTGCAGAGATACAGTGGGGAAAGGGGGGTCCCAGGACCACAGTTGTCCTGTGGCTCACGTAACATCTCTCTGGAAAAATAAGGGAGTATGGAAAAATCTATCTTCCCGGGGCAGAAAGTTCCTTAAAAAAATAATTTGTTCCTGAGGGAAGGGTTGCATCAGTGACACAGCCCTCGTGGCAATGCTTGTCCCATGGGAAAAATCACCGCTGACCCCGGGGCAGTGGCCATGCACTGGCCCTCCTGGAGGGCAGCGAGCCCAGCTGCCTGCTCTTGCCTGCTCCTGCCTGCTCGCCCTGGATCCTGTGCTGCCGCTGTGCCAGGGACATGCTTGTGTGGGGGATGCTGCTGAGCCGCTGTGCAGAGCGGGGTGGTTTCCCACGCCAGGACACGAGGGTGACTCTCAGGACAGGGAGATGCGGTGTCAGGAAGTGAGCGTTGGGGTGCTGAGATCTTCAGGATGCTCTCCGGAAGACTGGCAGCGTTTCATAACCTACGCTAAAAATACACCGTGGTTTAAGCGCTGCCGGCTCTGTATAAATAGAAGTTATCAACGTGGGGGTGCAGCAACAGCACCAGCAGCAATGTGGGCATCAATGTTTGCTCCGTCCCGGTGCGCAGCCGGTTGCTGCCTCCTGCCCCATCCCTGCCTGTGCCGGCAGCAGCGGCGAGCACTGAGCTGGGAGAAAAAGCGGCTTCCACCCCGTCACAGCCATCCATGCTGGGCAGCAAACCCTCAGCGAAGCAGCAATGGGAAAAGAGAGATTATTTTTTTTTTCAGCCGGTTTGGCGGGTCGTAGCGTGGCGGCAGCAAAGCCTGGACCTTCCTCTCGGAGCAGGCAGAGCTGTGCCCAGGTCAGAGCACACGGGAGCAGAGGAATGGAGGATGCTAAACCAGACCCAGGGCACCGCCGGGGTTGCTCTTGCAGTGGGTTAGCTTGGCATCTTTACCCATCCTAACTCCTCCACTGTATTTTAAATTTACTCCCCCCTGCATCTTGGGGATGTGTTTCTTGGGCTGAAACAGTTCATACTTTAGTTGGAAGTCACCTATTGCATGAAAACTGATTTTATTTTATAACTTACCAAGATGAAGAAAAGTGAGACTAAAATGGAACAGGGAGACTTCATTTTCGCCAATAAGTTGGTTGAGCCCAAATTAATCCTTCATCCTCTTTCTCTCAAGTGTTGTGGCTTGGGAAGTTTTTCCCATCCAGGGCATGTTATGCCCTGCTTGCTTTGGTGGACAGACACAAGTCGTGGGCTTCAGCGGGTGGGGAGAGCCATTGCTCAGGGTGCCACTAGGCCCAGGGAAAGGGCAAGGAGGTCCTGCATGCTGCCCGTGCTCTGCTCTTCCCCCTTCACAGGTGGACCCCTACCTGCCTTACGAGTACACCTGCGAGGGGATGCTGGAGCGGATCCATGCCTACATTCAGCACCAGGTTGGGAAGCATCCCTATCCTCCCTGGGGGAGCATCCCTGTTCTCCTAGGGTACCACCTCTCTTCTCCTGAGAACAGGACCATCCCTGTTCTCCATGGGTCCATCCCTGTTTCCCTGGGCAAGTAGCCACTGACCCAGTGCAGCTCTTGAGCAAGAGACCCCAAGCCCCAGCCCTGTGTTCTAATCGCAAAGAGCACCAGGAGATGGGGGCAGGGGGGGATTTGTCATGAACCAAAGATGCTGGGGGGGTTGGAAGGGGGTGGCTGGGGGTGGTGGGGCTGGGTCAAGGCCTTTCTGCTGCAGAGAATAAGGCAACGCTGGGAGAAGAGGTGGCTAGTGCTGTCATCTCCCACAGCAGGAGATGCCATCCACGCATGAAGGTGACCTCAACCTGAGGAGCAAATGCAGCAGCCCAAGTGTCCTCTCCCACCAGCAGCCTCCTTTCCCCATCTCCAATGTCTTGCCCTGTCCCTTCAGGCATTGACCTGTTGTCTTCTCTCTCACTAGGATTTCTGCACCACATCGTCTCCTCCTCTGCCTCCCAAGGCCAAGAGTCCTGCTATGCAAAGCCCTCCAAGCCTGCTGGCCCTGTCCCCCAATGCCACGCACCTGGTGTGGTCCCCCAGCGCCAGCCGGGACCCCCGTGCCTGGCCACCGGTGGACTCACTGCAGGTGTGGGTGTCAGAGACCCGGCATGCCTGCACCGAGACGTGCCGGCGGCGCGGGCTGGTCTGCGAGCCCACCTTCTTCAGGTTCCTCAACAAGAAGGAGGTGTTTCTCCAGTGAGTTGTGACCTTCTTGGCAAGGTGGTGGTGGGGTCCATCAGCCGATGATGGTCCCCCTGCTCCCTGTGTCCCCAGTATCCATTTTCCTCATGTCCTCCCTCCTGAAATCCCATTGAGGTGCCTTCATGCCCAAGGCAATGTAGGCAGGGTGCTGCCTGCAAAGCAGCCCGTTGCTTCCATGTGTTGGCCTTGACCAGCTTTGTGCTTCAGAAGGCACCTATAGCCTTTCCAGGCACGTTTCCACCTCTCTCCGACCCTCTTCCTCTCCATCTCCTCCATGCTCTCTCCCTTTTTTAATGTCTTTCTCTATAAAACTGCATTTTGAACACACAGCAGTGAAGTTTTAATAGAGTATAAATCTGCCACCGGGCTCCGTGCTGCTCTGTGGGCAATTAAAATGCGAGCATTACCATTGCTGTCACGCTGGCCAGGCAGGCGATGCGAGTCCCACTGACATTTTTATACGATAAATTAGAGTTGGGGCTTGGATTTCACTCTCTCCCCTCCATGCACCCCTCTGAGACCTTAAAAGCAGCTGGCTCAGGGACTCACCAGTTGAGAGGGGTTGGTGGGAGGGTGCTGCCAGCGCTGCTGCTCCGTCTGCAGACACGGGCGCGGGTGGGAGGAGAGGGGTGCTGAGGTCCACACCAGGCATTTCTGCTGCTCCTCAGGGCATTTGCTGATGCCCACCTCATTTTTGCTGGCTGATCCTGGCTAGCAGGGGACACATGAGCATCCACTGAACTCATGTGCCCTTCCAGGGGACATTAGCTGCTGTGCGGGGTGTCTAAGGAGAGTGGAAGGACCTGTTGGTCAGTGAGGGGTTCTAAAAAATTTGGGTGGATTTTTGTGTGTGATTTCCTGAGCCATCCATGGCGCGTGCAAGGGTTGGGGTGGTTTCTGGGCTGCACAGTTGAGTTACGAGGGTCACCCCTCCTTCCTGCATGGTGTGTTGGGCTGGTGACAAGCATTCGTGTGTAGCCAAGGGGTGCCAAACATAGTGCAACCAGCAAAAATCTGCCCAACACTTAGTGAAGGAACCTCCCCAAGAAGGACAGAACAGCCTTAAAACCCCTTCAGTGAAATCCCGGGCAGCTGCGTCGCCTGAACTGACCCACCTTTGTCTTTGTTCCCAGGCTCAGCATCACCTGCGACAGCACCGAGTACGAGATGAACCATCTCTACCCAGCTGTGGCCGAGAACGTCCACGAGTGCTACCTCCAGAAGGAGCCACTGCTCTTCAGCTGCGCAGGCTACAACACCAAGTACCGGCGCCTCTGCCCCTGCCGCGACTACCGCAAAGGACAAGTGGCTCTGTGCAGGGACTGCTTGTGACTCGGTGTCCCCACCTCCGTGATTGCGACACGCAACGTGCAACGAGTGGCTTTTTCTCAAAGCTTCTGCAATAGCCGAGGGAGGTGGGACAGGTCCCTGCCGGCGGGTGAGCTGGGGGTGTCAGACTCTGGGGGTTGTTTCATCCACCAGTCAACTGTGAATGACCGTGTCCTGACCTTTCGTTTCATTTTCTTCTTGAGGAGCATCGTCCGACCGCATCCGAACCCACCTGGACCTGGTGGTGCTGGGACAGGGTGGTGGGGAGAGAGGGGGACCAGGACACCCTTCCCCTCCTCTGGCAATGGGACAAGCCACCAGCAGACTGCAGTTTCAGGGTTTTCATCCTCTTCCAGCATCCTATGTTGTTTTATTTATTGATTTCTTTTTTTTTTAACCCTTTCCCCTAACAAGTGGTAAATTAAAGGGGAAGCAACACCCAGCCCTTCTGTGGGAGTTATTGGGCAGAGCTGTGTTGGGCGGCACGGGGGGGCTGCCAGTGCCCACCTTGGCTGCGGAGCTGGGGAAGGACAAAGCCCAAGGGGAGCAGCTGGGCTGGATGGACACAGCGGGGTACGGTGCCCCCAGGAGGAGCCAGCGGGAGCTGGATGACCCCCGGGCTGTCCCCGGGAAGCGATGGGCAGGATGGGGTTTGGAGAGGGTACCCGGGAAGGATGCTGGTCCCCGGGGCAGTGCTGCCGGCAGCGCGGAGGTGCCCAAAGCGGTTCCCCCCCAGCCCCTGGGCTGCCCTCCATCCTGCTGGGCCATGCGTTGGTGGGAGGGTGCTGCCAGTGCTGCTGCTCCGTCTGCAGACACGGGCGCGGGTGGGAGGAGAGGGGTGCTGAGGTCCACACCAGGCATTTCTGCTGCTCCTCAGGGCATTTGCTGATGCCCACCTCATTTTTGCTGGCTGATCCTGGCTAGCAGGGGACACATGGGCATCCACTGAACTCATGTGCCCTTCCAGGGGACATTAGCTGCTGTGCGGGGTGTCTAAGGAGAGTGGAAGGACCTGTTGGTCAGTGAGGGGTTCTAAAAAATTTGGGTGGATTTTTGTGTGTGATTTCCTGAGCCATCCATGGCGCGTGCAAGGGTTGGGGTGGTTTCTGGGCTGCACAGTTGAGTTACGAGGGTCACCCCTCCTTCCTGCATGGTGTGTTGGGCTGGTGACAAGCATTCGTGTGTAGCCAAGGGGTGCCAAACATAGTGCAACCAGCAAAAATCTGCCCAACACTTAGTGAAGGAACCTCCCCAAGAAGGACAGAACAGCCTTAAAACCCCTTCAGTGAAATCCCGGGCAGCTGCGTCGCCTGAACTGACCCACCTTTGTCTTTGTTCCCAGGCTCAGCATCACCTGCGACAGCACCGAGTACGAGATGAACCATCTCTACCCAGCTGTGGCCGAGAACGTCCACGAGTGCTACCTCCAGAAGGAGCCACTGCTCTTCAGCTGCGCAGGCTACAACACCAAGTACCGGCGCCTCTGCCCCTGCCGCGACTACCGCAAAGGACAAGTGGCTCTGTGCAGGGACTGCTTGTGACTCGGTGTCCCCACCTCCGTGATTGCGACACGCAACGTGCAACGAGTGGCTTTTTCTCAAAGCTTCTGCAATAGCCGAGGGAGGTGGGACAGGTCCCTGCCGGCGGGTGAGCTGGGGGTGTCAGACTCTGGGGGTTGTTTCATCCACCAGTCAACTGTGAATGACCGTGTCCTGACCTTTCGTTTCATTTTCTTCTTGAGGAGCATCGTCCGACCGCATCCGAACCCACCTGGACCTGGTGGTGCTGGGACAGGGTGGTGGGGAGAGAGGGGGACCAGGACACCCTTCCCCTCCTCTGGCAATGGGACAAGCCACCAGCAGACTGCAGTTTCAGGGTTTTCATCCTCTTCCAGCATCCTATGTTGTTTTATTTATTGATTTCTTTTTTTTTTAACCCTTTCCCCTAACAAGTGGTAAATTAAAGGGGAAGCAACACCCAGCCCTTCTGTGGGAGTTATTGGGCAGAGCTGTGTTGGGCGGCACGGGGGGGCTGCCAGTGCCCACCTTGGCTGCGGAGCTGGGGAAGGACAAAGCCCAAGGGGAGCAGCTGGGCTGGATGGACACAGCGGGGTACGGTGCCCCCAGGAGGAGCCAGCGGGAGCTGGATGACCCCCGGGCTGTCCCCGGGAAGCGATGGGCAGGATGGGGTTTGGAGAGGGTACCCGGGAAGGATGCTGGTCCCCGGGGCAGTGCTGCCGGCAGCGCGGTGGTGCCCAAAGCGGTTCCCCCCCA
>NW_009646633.1:41179-43274 GCF_000708025.1 Charadrius vociferus
GGGGGCGCCGCCCCCAGCCAGTGGGAATTGCCGGCGGGCACAGACGGAGGCAGGGAGAGAGGGGGCAACTCGGCAGCTGCAAACACAGCATCGTGTCTCTGTGCGCCCCACGGGAAGAGGTGAGCTCCAAGCAACCATCTTCCATGCGTGGTCTTTGCTTCCTTAGCTGTTCTTCATGCCTTTCATCTCACTGTAGGAGAGTTTTCACAGTGTTTTCCCCCCGGATGTGTCCCCGTGCTGGGTGGATGCTGGCTGGGGTGACCTGGTTTGTTTTTGTAGGGTTGCTCGTCGGAGCAAGGCTGCGAGTGTGTTGCTGTGAGGTTGGTGCTCAGCCCTCCTGTTGCTTGGAAACCTTCCATGGTGACACTTCTGCATCCCATAAAACACGTGGCTGGAAAGTTATGGGCTGGAGACTCTCTCCCAGCCTTTCCCTGTATAGAAGAGCTCCTGGCCCAGCCAAGGAAGGAGGCTGGTGGGGTGGCAGCCTGTCCTGGTGGTGTCACCGCATTGTCCCAGGCCCTGGCAGGCTTGTGCCCTGGCTCGAGGTGACTGATGGAGCACGGTGTCTTGGCAGGATGAGTGCGTGAGGTCTCCCCTGTGACCCAGCTGCGGGCTGACGCTGTGCCACACAGCCCTGGCACCTCCAGCCTGTCCTCCCTGCGGCTTGGTGACTTGCAACTGGGTTTGGGGAGAAAATCCCATTCCTTCAGCTGGGCAACAGCATCGGGCAGACCCCAGCTCCCCCTGCCCCAGTTCACTCACCATCTCCCCACTCGGGCCCTGGGAAGGGGGACACCACACAGCGCTCATGTCTTCCGGGCACCCCTTCGGATGAGCCCCCGAACCCACCGTGGCGAGACTGGCTGCATCCTGCGCCGGGTGAGGTGGGAACTGGAGACGCTGCCGTTATCCCGGAGCCATTTGTCATCTTCAGTGCAAAATTGTGTAGGCAGCCTCCGCCCCGCCTGCGACGCCAGACAAGGGGAAGGATTGATTAAGTAATTTTTGTGTCTTGCAGCCAGCGTGTATATAAATAAAAGCCGCACAAACCTCTCTGTGCAGAGCTGAGCAGCAATACCTTGTGCCTTTCTGGGGCACCTTTCATCTCTGTCTCAAAGCATCGCCTGGCAAAGGCTCCTGTCCCGCTCGCCCCGGCTGCTGCGAGCCCTGGGTGGGCAGGAGCCGGCCCCGGAGAGGCGAAGGGGATTTGCAAGCAGGACCCACCAGCGATTCACTGCCCAGCATTGTAAGGACCAAATAAAACCTGGTTTTATAGGAGATCTAAGCGAGCTTTAAAGACTAAGAGGCTCGGGATGCCTCTGGAGGCAGCGCTCGTTGTGTACCAGCTCCCCGGGCAGCTTTCTCCACCGGTTCCGCTCAGCTGCTTTTAAAATAGCCTTCACCTTTCGGCAGCCCCGCGCCTGCCTCCTGCCGCAGAGAGTCCCAATTATCCCCTGGCAGGAGCATTTTTCTCCGAGCTGAAATAAAAAGCGGCTCGCTCACCTTCGCCGCTGTCATGGGAAATAATGATCTGTCTGGAACCTTGTTGGATCTCAAGCCAGCCCGTAAATTTGGGTGATGGGGCTGAGTAATGCTCTGGTATTACCTGTCATGTCTCTGCCCTGGCAGCTGGCACCAAGTCCTGCTCTCAGCGCTGCCCTGAGGATGCTGCCAGGGGAAAAGCCTCTCTCGTTGGCCCGGGGGTGATTGCGCATCGCTTGTGGATGCTGGACGTAACGGGGACCGGAGTGCGGGTGCTCGGGGCAGCCCCTCCTGCCTTGTCCCGCATGGACCCCCAGCTGCTGGGAGCAGGGGGATGCTTTGGTCTATAAATCCCACCTAGGGGCAAGGTGGGGGTTTGGCTAGTTTGGTAATGCCAACATGTGGGCCTGCTGGGAAGTAGCTCTGAGGAGAAGGATCTGGGGGTCCTGGTAGACAGTAAATTATCCATGAGCCAGCAGTGTGCCCTTGTCGCCAAAAAGGCCAATGGAATCCCGGGCTGCATAGGGAAGAGTGTGACCAGTAGGTTGAGGGAGGTCATTCTCCCCCTCTACTCGGCACTGGTGAGGCCACAACTGGAATACTGTGTCCAGTT
>NW_009646633.1:43556-44353 GCF_000708025.1 Charadrius vociferus
GCCTGGATGCAGTCCTGAGTGATGTGCTCTGGGCAGTCCTGCTTTAGCAGGGGAGTGGGGCTGGGTGATCTCTAGAGGTCCCTTCCAACTCTGAAAATTCCGTGATTCTGTGATTAACGGCAGCTTTGGGTGCAGAATTGGCACCAAATTGTTATGTGGGGGTGCATGTGCCACAGCCGTGCACAGCTTGGTGTGTATCAGCTTCTGCAGCGCTACGGGTCCTGGGCACCCCGACACAGAGGTGGCAGCAGGGGACGGAGCCACTGGGCCAGTAGTAGCTCCTGGAGGAGCTGGCTTAAAAGAAAAGGGATTTTGTCAACTTGGAAATGTTTTTTTCTCTGCCTGTTTCTGGCCCTGGCTGTGCCCGAGTGATCACTGGAGCATCCCGCTGCTTTCCCAAGCTCTCGCCCGAGCAGGGCTCCAGCGCTTGGCCCGGTCTCCCTGGCCAGGACACGTTTCCATCTGGGAGATCTAAGGATGATACAGACATTAGGTTCACATTTTATTAAGTAGGAGCATGGAAGAGATTTAAAGGAAAGCCGAAGCGCTGCCATATGAAAGAGATTCTAATTACGGCAGCTAATTACCAAGAATAAATCCCCAGTTGGGAGGGGTTAGAGAGGGGGAAACGGTGTCAACACTACGAATAAAATCAAACAATTAAAAATCAAATGAGGAGCTGTCGGCTACACCCTCCGGCTGCGGGTGGATGGGACAGTGATGGGACAGTTTATTTAAGAACTGTACGTCCATGGGGATCCCCTGGGGTCTGCTGGGGCGGTGGGGGGGGAGGGGGG
>NW_009646633.1:44392-44740 GCF_000708025.1 Charadrius vociferus
CCTCTTCTGGCAGCTGTGAAACCAGGACAGGCGTGTCGAAAGAATGATATTGTTCTGGAAATCCATTTTCCGTACCTAGAAATGGAGCCGGGGGCGATTTTTTGTTTCTGAGCCTCACTCTTCTGAGTAACTCCACTGAGAACTATCTTTCTGGAGGTTGTTGGGTTTTCTTTTCCCCACCTGTTTTGAATGTTGATGGCATCAAAACCTTTCCTTGCCAGTGCAGCGGAGGGGTCTGGTGAGAGAGGGGGTGATCCCTGCCCCGGCGTTCCTTCGCAGCATCCCGCTGCCGGCTGGGCGCCTCTCCCCGCACCAGCATCTTCCCCTGCAGAGGCTCAGGCCGCGTTG
>NW_009646633.1:44771-47511 GCF_000708025.1 Charadrius vociferus
CGCCGGGGGGAGGTAATAGCGCTGCTCCGCTCTTATCGGGGGCTTTATTAGGAAATCGTTAAGCGGCTTTTTCCTCTGGATCCCCTGCTTATCAGCAGGCAGGTAAAATGGCAAATTGCATCCATGATGTGGACAGTCCAGGCAAGAGAAACCCATTTATTTCCCCTAACGGGTTTATCGCTAGATCAAGGAGCTGCTGAAGATGTAAGCACCGGTGGTTATTTCCCCAGGTGATGGATCTAGCTGCCACACAGCCTCCGGTAACCAAAGCACGCCGCCTGACAGGGATGTCTAATGGACCCGTGGTCGGGACTACTGGCTCATGTATTTCAAGGTCTTGCTTTAATTGAGTCCTGTCTCCCTGGTGTCATGCTTTTTTTTTGCCCTTTTTTTTTTTTTTTTCATTATTCCCCGCCTTTAGAAAGACTTCCCAAAATAAACTGATGCATTTAATCTCCCGTCCCCTTCCCTCATCTCTCCCTCCTTTTGGCAAAGCAAGAGCCATAAAGAAAGTCAGCAAATTGAAAATCTGTCCTCGGCTTTATTGAGTGAAAAGAGCAGTGAAATCTTTTGCCTTTTTTTTTTTTTCTTTTTTTCTTTCATTTTTCTTCTTTCTCTTTTTTCCAGTAGAAAGGACTTGGAGGGGTGGGGGGTGTGAAACCCCCTTTCAAAGCTCTGGGACTGAGTGTTCCCTTTCTTATCAGCTCAGACAGTGATGCCCAGTGACTCTCATTGTGGCTCGTTAGCGGAAAGCCATTAAAACTCTGGATCGATATTTTCTCAGGAGAGATAGGGCCCATTCAATATTGTTTCCTGGGAAGGCAAAGAAATACCGGGATCCATCCACACAGCAAGAGCAAAACTGCTGAGGATGCAGCTTCTCCCGCCAGCGCCCACAGGCAGCGCCAGAGCTGAGCCAGGATCCAGCCCTCGGCATCCACGTCTTCCGGAAATGGGGGAAAAATTAAAAATTGGGAGGATGGGGAGAGGGGGGAGTGTTTCGGGGAGGTTTAGGTGCCTCTGCGGGGCTTCACCCCCAGCCAGGGTCCCTGGGCGCGGGTGCCACCACTTTCTGTAAATGGCTTCAGGGGGGCAAAAATGACTGAATAACGTGGCCATTCCCAACAGCCGGCTGCTGGGTTGGGAAAAGCGGGAGGAAAGGGGCTGGTGGGGTGCTCAGCCCCTCTCCTCGCTGTCTCTCGGAGGGCTCCCCCCACCTCTCACCCTCTGGAACCCCACTGCCGGTAGAGATGGGTGGAAACAGGACAGAGGTTTGCTTTTAGCTATAGAGCGAGCAACCAGACGTATCAGCTTTTCTATAAATATAAACCAGAAAACAGGAAATAACGATCTGCCCTAATTTAGTTCCTTTCATCTAAGGATTCAAAGAATCTGACAGCATCTCTAAGAAATAAGGAAAGACTTTGCAACCTGCACGGAAATGCAGCCGTTTCAGGGGGGGCGCCTGCAACTTTTTGCTGAACGTTGCGTTTCACACCTCTCACTCGCCAGCCCCAATTCCTTCCCAAATTACCCCAATTTCATGTCACCGAGACTGGGACCCAGCAAGTCAGCCTGGGAACGGGTGATGTTCCAGCAGTGCACAGCTGGCTCAGTGCTGTTGAGCGTGGAGGGTTGTTTATTTATTCAATTAATTGAATTAATTAATTTTCAGGAGAGTGTTGAGAAAAATAATAGGCAGCGCCAGCAGCTCTGCCGGCTGTCTCGCTGCGGTGGGAGCGGGAACATGATCCGTACGTGTGGCTTAGGGGAGCGCGGCGAGCCCGGCTGTGCAGTGATGGGGCAGATGTGAATCACAGAATGGTTTGGGTCGGAAGGGACCTTTAAAGGCCCCCTAGTCCAACCCCCCCTGCCCAGGGCAGGGACACCTCCCACCAGCCCAGGTTGCTCCAAGCTCCATCCAGCCTGGCCTTGAACACCTCCAGGGATGGGGCAGCCACAGCTTCTCTGGGCAACCTGCCCCAGGGGCTCACCGCCAGAGTAAAGAATTTCTTCCTAATATCTCATCTAAATCTCCCCTCTTCCAGTGTGAAGCCATTCCACTTCATCCCATCACTACATCTCCTTGTAAAAAGTCCCTCCCCAGCTCTCCTGGAGCCCCTTTAGGGACTGGAAGGGGCTGTAAGGTCTCCCCGGAGCCTTCTCTTCTCCAGGCTGAACAACCCCAACTCTCTCAGCCTCTCCTCCCAGCAGAGGTGCTCCAGCCCTCACAGCATCTTCGTGGCCCTCTTCTGGACCCGCTACAACAGGTCCGTGTCCTTCTCGTACAGCTGTTGTAGTCGGAGAGAGCCCAGTCTGCGCCCTTCCAGCAACGCTTTCCCCAGGGAAAGGCGCACCCCGCTGCCCTGGGGACCGCGCAGAGCCCGGGCTCTCCAACTGCTGCATCTCCCCTCTCCTGGCATCGCCAGTCCTATGCCTTTGCTGGCCAATGAGCCCCCCATGTGGGCTTCCCCCCACATCCTTCGCTCTCACCCAGCCTGGCACACTGGGATTTCCTTGCAGGGTTTGCCCTGAAAAACAGGGAGGATGTTGCACCAGTTTTACCTGCGAGGATCCTCCGGCCCCGGCCCCTCGGTGCATCAGCTCTGATGCAGCTGCGACGAAGATGCTCCTTGGCCACCGCCATCCCCAGGTTCTCGCATCACTTCTGTCCCTCTGCAAAGGCTTATTCAGGCTTGGCGCTGAGGTCGGAGCCACCTTGGTGCCTGTCCCCAGGCCC
>NW_009646633.1:47530-49899 GCF_000708025.1 Charadrius vociferus
GAGCGGTGACTGGGTGCTAAAGTGGCGCTCAGCTGGCTGTCCCTGGTGGTGGCAGCACCACCGCAACCTCTGCGTTGTCACACAGGAGTGACCAGCCCTCTGCCCTTCCAGATGTGGCCAGATGTGGCCAGGCAGGGACTGGACTTGGGAGCAAGAAGTTCATAAAAGAAATCTGGGAGGCAATGGATTTCCGCACTTAATTAACTCAACAAATTAATCCCAATTAGAGGCTGTAATTTGGATTATAGTGGTTAATCATCTTTCCCCCCCAAGCAACAACTGCACTATCTGCCTTAACTTTATCATAAAAGCAGAGGACGCGGAGTTACGTGTCCCCGGCACCAGAGTTGCCACTGCCACCACCGGGTGACACCCTGGGGAGAGGGGTTTGGACCGGGTCTGGTCTCCTCGGTGTGCTGCTCCCCAGGATGGGTGACGGGTGGGGGGATGGCACTGTGTAACCCAGTGACCCCCCGTGCGACTGCCAGGGTGCGATGCGCCGGATTGCGTCATCTCTGCTTTTCCAAGAACACTGAGAATTTGGTTGTTCGTGCTCCTGTTCGAGCAGTTTCCTACCAGAAGACTGAACTGCAGGGAGATGTCATTGGCTTTTTTTTTGTCCTCCTCCACTGCTGTTTTATGCTAAAAAGAGCCTGAATGAAAACATCTGCTTGTTCTTCTTTTTCTGAGCACGTTAATTAAGCAGTGTCCTCCCGTGACGGGTTCATCTCAGCGGGAAAAAGGAGCAGTCCGTTCCTCCTGCGCCACTCGCTCTCATTTCTCGTCCCACGGGTGCCGGAGGGCTCTGCACCCCTTGGAGTCCCGGTGGCAGCTCAGGACTGAGCCCACCCCCAGCTCCGAGCCCACCTCCACCTCTTCCCTGCACCCCTCGCCTGCCCATCGGAGGTCCCGCGGGAACATCGTGGCACGGCTTTGCTGTTACCTCAGGGAATTTGCTTTTGGGGCCACGGGGTGAGAATCACACCCAGCAGCCACATTTCACACACCACCTCCCCCCCCGGCCTGCCTCCTGCCCCGGCACTGGGAAAGATGCTGCTGGTGCCGGTTTGGCTTCGGGTCCTCTCCTGCCCTACCGAGGACTGGTCTGCGGGCTGAAAGGAGAACTTTTGGGGAAACATCACCCTAAGGGCCGGATCCCAGCCTGGCCCCAAAGGAAACATTGGGTGCCCAGTGTCCAGGACGCATCACAGCAGATGGGCAAAGCTCTATTAAATTCCCCAGAGAGGACAAATTCGCTGCAGCGGTCCCTAGAGTCATCACTGCCCATATTCAACAGCACAGAAAATACAGGATTATGCTCCTTCTTACATTTGGCTCAGCTTTAGCCAAAGCCGCAGAGAACTCGTGCACTGCAGATCGTGGGGGTTATGGTCAACGAGAGCGAGTTTTGCCGCAGAGGAAGGGCGATGCTGTTCCCATCCTCCTCCGGCCGCCCCACGCGCAGCCGGTGCCTTCGCACCTCCCCACCTCCAGCTCTCTCCCTCGCCCCCGGGGGGCTCCGTCTGGTTTTGTAGATGCTATTTCCGTTGGGTGTTTTTGTTATAAGTGTTGTCGAACGGGAAAAATAAAAACTCGAGGACCCCAGTGGTATTTTTAGACCCGTATCGGTGACTAGCTCGAAATCCTCAACAGGATTGTAAAATGAAATTAATCTGCATCTGCCGTGCGTCATTTTTACAAAGCTTGTCTCCTTCTCCTACCAGAGGCATGGTTTACAACCCTGCTTATTTCGGTTTGAGAGAGCGCCAAGAACCTGCCAGGCGGCCCCTGCGACAACAGCCAGCAGCGGGAAACCATCAGGGATGGGGGCGAGGAGGGGCAGAAGGAAGAAAAATTGATGTTATCTCTTGATGAGTTTGCAGCAAGCTCGTGCCCCATCTGGCTGCTCAGGTACCCGGGCAGATGGTCTCTGTGCAGGTGTAGTGAGCTGCACTGGTTGTACTGGTTTGCTTGCAGGGCAGAGCTGCTGGGGGGGGGGACACACGGACTGGGGGAGCTGCTGGGGACACTGGGGGATGCTCTCAAGCTGAGGGAGCTGCTGTGGGAACCCCTGAGCATCACCCCACCACCCTGGATGGGGAGGGAGAAGTCTTATTGCCATGGAGACCGATGAGACAGTTGAAAATTGGCTGCCATGGAAACCAGTTTGGGAGTCTGGGGGGCCATCCCGCACCGGACAGTGCTGGTCCATGTAGCATGGGATGGCTGGGATGGTTGGATGCTCCAGAGCAGGACTGAGCCCCCGCTGCATCCCCCAAAACAAGTTATTGGAGAGCCAAACTGGAGTGATGCAGCCCCAAACTGGGTAACCCAGCAGCCCAAACTGGAGCGGTGCGGACTGATAGGGA
>NW_009646633.1:50049-52356 GCF_000708025.1 Charadrius vociferus
AGAGCGGGAGCGGGATGAGGGGCCGGCGGGAGCAGCGGGAGGGATGGGGGATGCTCTCAGCCTGGCAGTGGTGATGTGACTAGCGCTTCCTCCCCACCCAGAACCAATAAAGCATCTCCTGTTTGGGTTTTATGTTTGTTTTCCTTCCTAAAATAGGACTTTGGGAAAGCAAGGGCAGCCTCATCACCCTCGGGCTGAGCCTCTTCTCTGCAAGAGAGATGTGTCCTCAGTGGGGTCTGAGGTGGCTTTTGTCACCCTTCCCACGGGCCATGCTCACCGTGCCACGCAGCAGTGTTTTAAACATCCCAAGATGTCTCTGTGCCCTTCCAGCCTTGCTCCTGGCACAGACCGAGCTGGCACGGGTGGGCTGGCGGGGTCTGAGCGTCACCTCCCTTTCACCAACAGCAGCTCTGCCTTGTCCCCTCCCTGCTTTTCCCCTGCATCCAGCAGCATCTCCCACCGGCAGCTGCTAGAGGGATCCTCCATATGCGGGTGATGAGCACCTCGCCATGAGCTGGTCATTCTCCAACCCGCCTGCTCGCCTTTTGGCTTGCATAGAAACACCCGCTGACATTTCCAGCCATTTAACATCTCCTGTGAAGCTGCCTGGTCGGACACGGCACACCGGCCGTGCCCCCTTGCTCCACAGGGGTGGGAAGGCACCCCACGTCAGGACATCCTCCCACCCCAGATGTGCCCCAGCCCCGTGGGGCCGGGAGATGCTCTGGCTGCAGATTTCAAGACTGAGTATCTCCGCTTGTGATGGGATGAAGTGATGGCAAAGGGATGGGAGCACACAAGATCTGGGCCGGGGGTGGGAAATGAAGGTTCCTCACAGCTGTGGTCCTAAAAGCACCTTTCTGCCCTCGTTACCTATTCCTGGGGGTCCAGCCTGGCCTCCAGCAAGCCCACCCCGTGGTGCAGCGAGGGTGGGAGCAGCTGGAGCCTATAAAGGGCTGTCAGAGGAGATTTGGGCTGTGCTGCTGCAGTTGGGGGGCTCTGGGTTGGTCCTGGAGTGTGGCTGCTGGAACCCCGAGGCTGGGTCGGTATCCCCACCCCTGTGGGGAGGGTTGGGGTGGTGTCGGCAGCAACATGGGTGATGGTTTGGGGGCTGTCAGGGGTCCCCCCTGCCCCATCCTGAGACAGGCAGCCCGAGTGTGAGGAGCCAGGCTGAGCCGGGCTGGGTTTGGGGCACCCAGGGTTGGCGGGGGGCGGGTCCTCCAGTAACTGCTGCTCCCCAAAACCTGCTCTCCACAGCAGGGGGAGGGATGGAGAGGCTGTTCCTCCCCCCCCACTGCTGGGCTGGTACCCGAGAGCTCGGCTTTCTCTTACCCAGGGCTGAGTGCAGCTCTTGCACTAACTGCAACCTCAGGATGCCCTTTAATTTTTAATGCTTCAATAAAACAGTGATTACAAACACTGCAATTTGAGTTTTTAAGCAGAAAGTATTAACTTCCCAGGGTTTAATTATTCAACAGAAATTAATGAAAACGGTGCATGGATCCTGCTGGCTGTCTTGGCTTTTCCTCAGGGTGCCGGCATCGATCCGCTTTGCAGGATGAAGGGCTGGGGGGGAGGATGAAGCCCATCCTTTGGGGCTACCCAGGAGAGCCCAGGCACCGCCAGCAGCCAGGGCAGAGGCTGGCTGGGGGCTGGAAGGGAGGCACGGATGTGCTGGGCTGGGTCAGGGTGAGGAGAGCTCCAGGGGGGGTAGCGGGACCCCCCGACAACGGCTCCTTCTCTACTCCCTGCAGGATTTCCAGCCAAGGCAGTGCAGGGTCCCAGAGCTCTCTCTGGAAGGTCAGTGACTGCTGTGATCCGAATCAACGCCGTGGGAGACTGTGCCTTAACCAGAGTGGGGAAACTGAGGCAGGTGCCACCCCAGGAGGCAGCGTGACCCTGCGGCTGCTCCCCTGCGTCCCTCACCCGGTGCCTGCACCCGTCCCCTGCCTGGGAGGGGACTCGGGAGCTCCCAGTCTTTGTTTTCTGGAGCTTTCTGCATCCTTAACTGCGCTCCGAGTTCCCTGGGAAGATTTCAGGCTCGCTTTTAATTACTCTGCTACAGCGCGGTGTAGTTCAAAAGCACCTTTTCCAGGGAATGGCTCTGTTGGGACCGAGAGCGCTCCCAGGGCTGTTTAAATATAGCAAAGCAGTCGGTGTCTTGGCAAAGCTCGTGGATTTGGGCTGGCTGATGTTGGACCCCCTACCCTGCACAGGGTCACAGGGGGGTTGTGAAAGCCTTCGTGGAGAGGGGCAAGGGGGGAAACGGGGATAAAATATTCCCCGCCAAGAGGGAGCAGGGGGGGT
>NW_009646633.1:52382-58688 GCF_000708025.1 Charadrius vociferus
CGTGCTGAGATGGGACCTGTTGGGGTTCTCCAGCTCACTGCATTCGCATCTCGGATCTCTTCCCATATCTACAAAGCCCCTTTTTCAGGTAGGCACCACCCCGTTGCATCATCCCCTCCGAAGCACCGTATCCGTACAGCGTTGGCCTTCAGCAGTTGGCATCGGATAAGGTCTCAGGGAACCGCATTTGCTAGAAAAGCAAGTTGTTGTTGTTATTATTAATAGTTAACTGTCATAACTTCATTAATAAGCAAACCTGCCTGATCAACCGTCTGCGAGAGGACGGTAAGAACGCAGTGGCAGCCGAGGCTCCTCGTGGGATGGAGAGGGCTTTTTTGGGGGGCTGGGGGAACGAATCGGAGTGAGTGGAGGCGGCGGCGGCGAGGGCTGGGGGGGAGCAGGGGGGAGATGACGGGCGCGCCGCAGAGCTGGATGAGCTGTGCGGGAGCGGGCAGCCCTGGGAGCACCCGGCACCCCGGCGTGGGAGCACAGCCCGCTCGAGCCTGGGTGTCCGCCCTGCGGGAGCAGGGTCCTGGTGACGTGGGGCTGTTGTAGCCCCCTGAAGAGTCTAGGGGTGATCTGCTGCCCGCGGGGTGGGCTTGGACCTCCTTCACCGCCTCTCTGCTCATCAAAGCCTCCTCTTGCGCCGTTCGGGCTGTATTTAGGGGAGGTCGCAGCAATGAATGTTGGTCCGTCACCGCTGAAATGGGAGCGGTGGGTAAGGAGAGCAGATGATGCTGATCAGGATGAGATTTCTGCTGAAGTAGGTGGATCCTGGTGCGGTGGGACTCAGGGCGCTCACCCTGTGATGCTGCTGTCCCCAAAATGGGTCTCAGTGCACGTGGGACAGTGGTTTTGGCCCACCGGTCTGTGATGGGAAGGTGGGGGGATTTGCAGGCAGCACCTGCCGGCAGTTGGGCAGCGAGTCTGTCCCTCTGGCCGTGGAGCAGCGCCTGCAGCTGGCATTAAGGATGGGGTATAACCAGCCCCATCCCCGCACTGGGGCTCTTCTTCTGTAATGTATTTTCTTATTCCCATCCCATAAACAGGGCATCGGCGGTTCACGGATAGGAAATGCGACTCCCTGCTCTCTGTCCCTCAGTGTGATGTCTGGGCTGGAAATATGAAGGGATTGGGCTTAAACGAGGAGCATCGGTGAAACAAGAAGCGATTTAAGTGATTTGGTTAATCATTTGTGGCGGCGGTGGTCTGGGTGAGAGACCTGGCTGCTCCTCGCCGGCTCCGCGGGGAGAGTTGGCACAGCTCTGTCGCCAGTCATTCGGGGCATTTTATTTGGGTCTTAACTTTGATTTAACTTCAGTAGATTATAAAGACAAAAAGTCATTCCGAGGCGCTTTATTCGCCTCCTGTGAATTCTGTATTTATTCGCCTCTGTGAATTCTGTATTCAGGGGGAGAAGCAAAAAGAAAAAAAAAGAGGGGGGGGTGGGTAGTTTGAAGTTGTCAAAATCATTTTCCACTCCTTCAAAATAATCTCACAGAACTGACCTCGATTTTACAAGACAGTTTGGCTTTCAAAGAGCTGCCTGTCTTTGCAGAAGGTGGGTCCGTAAAATATATATCGCTTTTTTTTTTTTTTCCCCCCTTAGTAGTAGTGCCTTCGCCTCATTCCTGTGGGGTCTGGAAGGGTGCGATGCTTTGTGGGAAACGCGATCCTGCCTGGCAGCTCATCCCGGGGCAGTAAAGCTGCTGCGATGCTCCCAGGGAGCTGGCGAGGCGTTTCGGTGAGAGGCTGCAGCGTGTCTCCACGTGCGGGAAGAACGGAGGATGCCGGGTGACAGCGATACCCCGCCCCAGCCGCCTTACGGAACAGCCTGTCCTTGTTTTTTGGGGAGGCTCAGGCTGATATAGGGTGGGGGTGGAAGGAGCAGCATCACCAGATGTGCACCAGGAGCTGGTGCTGCGCTGAGCAGAGGGGAGCAGGACCCAGACGGGTCTCTTCACGCTCTGCAGAGCCCTTGTCCCCTCTTCTGGCTCGCTCTCCGGAGCTGAGCCACTCATGAACTGTCGATGGGAGAAACTCCATTTGAATATGGGATATTTTTTTTATTTTTTATTTTTTTTAACTTTTCATTTGACCCGATTAAAACGCTGCTCACGCTGGCTGCCTTGCATTTTGTTTATTCATTCCATCATGTTCTGCCGGGGCACTGTGGTGCTTTCATTTAGCAGCAGAGCCCTTTGCCTGCGAACTGGGCAGCGCGGCGGCAGGGGAGCAGCATCCCCACACCGGTCCTCTCCTTTCTTTAAAACCTATGAAGGTCTGAGCCCTGTTTTTATTCCTAGTGTGGGTGAGGGAATAGTGTATTACTGCCTTGCAGAAAGCACTGAGCTCGGGATGGGGTCTGCAAAGGTGCTGGGGGCCAAAAGCTGCCTGGAGGAATGGTGGGTTTGCTGTTTCATTGGCAGGGGAGAGAAGGAAATATCAGGTTCAGGCAAGATAAGTGCCAGTCCCAGGAAGATGCTCACAGCGCTGCTGGCCAAGAGGCAATGGCAAAAGGCAAGCGCTGTGAAATCTTCTCTCCAGGACCCTCCTTACTTACTCTTGGGGTAGGACCCCCCCAAACTGTGCAGCTACATCAGGACCTGCTCGAGGGCAGCGTGAGCAGCACTCGCCTTCTGACCCCCAGAAAACCCCAGGAGAGAGAAATGGGGTGACAGGCGATGCTCATGGCATGGGGGGTGTCTCCCCAAAGCCACACCTGCCCTGTCCAGAGTCTGTGCCACTGGGAAGAGGTGAGAGGTCTGGTTTAGCTGGTTTGGGGTATTAGACCTTCTTTCAAAATATGTTGTTGGTGTTATTTTTTTTTCCACCAAAGCATAATGTGGAAAAATATTTGCTGCTTCCTTAGATGGTTAATTAATGACGAGGCAAAAGGAGGCCCATCTGAGGGAAGGACCCTGCGCTGCCCGCCTGCTCCTTGCATCGTGGGGCTGACAGCTTTGCTCCAAGGGAGAGCCTGCCTGAAGCGAGCTGGTAGGGCTGCTCCAAAGGCATGGAGGGAAAATAAAACAAAAAGAACATTTTGAATTTGTATTAGTTCTTCATTCGTGTCCTTCTCAAAGCTTAGCGGCTTTGTAATCTACCAAACATAAGAGCATCCCCGCAGTTTCCTTAGCCGGCCCGGCAAAGAAAAGGGCCCAAGGAACAAGATGAGTAGTCCCGGTGTGTCTAACGTAGCCCGGGGGGTACCAGGTGCCCATCCAAGGCTGGACCAGCTCTGAGAGCATCCCATGATGCTGCTTCAGGGTGGCATTGTTAAAACCAAAGACAGGGAGGGGTTTAGGGGTTTTCTCATGGAGTTTCACTCGGGCACTTTTGGTGTAAGATGCTGCAATACTTTCCTGCGCTGCTGTAGGAAGAAACCCGTAGCTCTTCCTACGGGAAGGCTCAGGAGGTGGGAGAGCAGGGGGGAAGATTGTTTTGCAAAAGCCTTTAGATTCCTGATCCTGTTTCCGAATGGTTTCTTGGGGGGTTGTGCTGCTTCTGCAGAAGTGCACCCATGCATGCAGATGGCTTGAGAGGCCACCAAAGGGGGTTGAGGGTGTACTTGGATGTCGCAGGTGTCTTTAAGAATGTAACGACTTAAACTCTGAGCTCATTTGTTATGGACATGTGCACTTTATTTGACGCTCTATAACTAAACGGCCCGGCTTGACCTGGGAACATGAAGCCTGCGGGTGCACGGTGGAAAAAAAAAAGCACAGCCGTAAGAATTTAAGCGAGCGCATTAGGGATTTTGGATGCATCTCGCAGCCTGCAGCGGCTCCGCGCGCTGCGCTCGCCTGCCTTGGCCGTGCTGATGCCAACCCGAGCACTGGCTGGGTGTGCATTCCCCTGGCAGGAGATGGAGCCCACGAGGATGAAGAGCTTGTGTTCTTCTGCCTTTAGCCAAAAAAAAAAAAAGATGCATGGGTATTTCCAAGGGAGGTTGCTGTAGGCAGGCTGCCTGCAAAGTAGGCAGCTACCTTCCAAAAATGGGGAGGTGGGGGAGAGAGGAAGAGGAAAAATAAGCCAAATGAAAGCAGGGACTGTGCCAAAAGTGCCTTCTATTTATGATTTCACAAGGTCGACAATAATCCCCACAGCTACAAGCACATAAAAATTGATTCTTTCCTGAAGAGATTGATGGATTCGTGGTCAGGGCATTTTCTCTGCTCCCGCTGCCCTCTGGACATTGCTGAAATTTATGGAGACGCTGTGTGTTTCTCCGTAGAGGACTAAATAGCCGCTCGAAAAGCGAGCAAACGCTTTCAATTCAGACCTGGGCTCCGGGGAAGCTGCTGTAAATAAGGGAAACGCTTCCTCCAGCTGCTGGGCTGTGTTTCTACAGGTGAGTGGCTTTCGCCCTGCAGCCTGCCTGCGGGGGACCAGAGACTCCCCGTCCTGCCCCGGCCCTCGGCGGGGGGCCAGCGGGGCCGATGCTCACCCCGCGGCGCACACACACCTCTGCTGCTGCAAGGAATCTCCACCCCCGGCACCCCCATGGCAATATCCCACCCAAAGGCAGCACTGAGAAGCGAGGCGGTGCGACGCAGACCCCGCGAGGCTGAAGGCTCTTCCAGTTTGTCCTAACGCCGTCACAAGAGGGAAGAAGGGATGAGTATTTCTAAAGCCTCCAGCTCCTTCCCCAACGCTTCCCAAACAAGCTCATCTCAGGGCTCAGAAGTCGGCTGGAAATCTCCTTTAGTTTGGGTTTGTGTTTTTTTATTATTATTATTTTTAAAATACCCAGCTTTAAAGTCCCAGCGTTTGAAACCACTTTGTTTTCCACAAGTGGCAGGAAGCGACCAAACAAAGCCCAGTTATTTTTCACAGCTTCATCCCCGCAGCGATTAAATCCTCGGTGCTATTGAATTCCTGAGAAGTTTTCCAGGTAGCGACGGGGCTTGCGCACAAGCGGCACACGCAAGCTGTAATATCCCAGTGAGGAGTTTGTGCTCTTTGTGTCTCCCTCCTGGCTCACGAGGAGCTTTAGGTGCGCTCAGAAGACATTTCTGCAGGTCTTGCTGCACAGCTTCGTCGTACTGAGTGCATTATATAAAATGCTGCCGTTCAAAGGGATCCCAGCGCTGGAGAAGCGGCGGGTTTGGGAGGTCGGGGAGGGATGGGCTGGCGGGGATGCGCAAGGAGAATCAATGCCGGGCTTTTTAACAACCACGTGTGTATCGAACAAAGCTTTTTCTTTTCTTTTAAAAGCCTTTCAGACAGCAGTGGGCTCCCTCCTTATAATGTGGCGGGGTTTATCGTGCCAGAAACAGGGACACGTGGAAATGCGGCCGAAAGCGTTTGGTGTGCGTCCTTTCTGCGTCGGTGGTGGTTCTCCAAGCTGCTGCGCGAGGTTGGCTTGTGGCAGCAGCCAAAGCTGCTCTCAGCTGGGGCCATACAACACACTGTCCTGCACACCCTGACCCGCTGGTGGCTCCGCCGTGACCACGGAGGGCAGAGGGACACGGTGGGTTTCCCTCATCTCCGGTGTCCCTGCCGCCTCCAGCCATCCCCTCGCGCCGCTGAAGAGCGAACAGCGTCCCACCTCCGTGGGGAAAAGGATGGGGCAAGGCGGTAAATGGGAAGCCCAAGGTGAGTTGGGAAGGAGCGGAGCGGCTCGCAGCCAGGAGAGATGAAAAATGAAGCAGCCCCGGGGCACAGGCAGGAATTTCCCGTTCAGAAATCGTGGTGGGGAAACAGCGGTGTTGCTTTGCCATAGGCTGGTGGCAGTGCCGGAGCGGTGCCGCTCGCCGGCCGGCACGGTGCGAGCTGCTTGCGTCCCCTCGTCTGGAGCTCGGCATGTTGGATGGGAACAGCACCCGTGATGTCCCCCAGGCTGCCCTGTGTCCCTTCCCGTGCCCAGGGACCCTGCGAACACGCCTGCAGGTGGAGGGAAGGAAGAGAGTTGACTCGACTCCTTCCCTCACCCAAATTTCCCCCTCTTTGGAGCAGCGCTGAGCTTCCTCTGTGAGGCCCTTGCAGCAACGCTCGCTCTTCAATGCGCACGCAAACACTTGGAGGCTGTTACCTCTTTTTTTTTTTTTTCCCCAAGCTTTCCCAGCTGGCGAATGCTGCTGTGGGGTTTGCCGCTGTCTCCTTCCTCGCAGCAGCGCTGAGCGGTCCCCACGGTGCCGAGCCCTGGAGAGCATCCTTTGCCATCGCACCCCCTCCTCCGCCCAGCAGACCGCCCTTTTGCTTTTGGCCCCCCCCCAGCTTGTGACCCGCTGGGAAGCACAAACCAGGATTACAAAGCCGGGGAAATGCCACCGAGCCCCAGCCAGCCTTGGGCATTAAAAA
>NW_009646633.1:60538-70371 GCF_000708025.1 Charadrius vociferus
GTTGCCCGCAACCGCTGGGGGCCTTTTCCCTTTTTTTTTTTTTTTTCCCCAAGCTTTCCCGGCTGGCGAATGCTGCTGTGGGGTTTGCCGCTGTCTCCTTCCTCGCAGCAGCGCTGAGCGGTCCCCACGGTGCCGAGCCCTGGAGAGCATCCTTTGCCATCGCACCACCTCCTCCGCCCAGCAGACCGCCCTTTTGCTTTTGGCCCCCCCCCAGCTTGTGACCCGCTGGGAAGCACAAACCAGGATTACAAAGCCGGGGAAATGCCACCGAGCCCCAGCCAGCCTTGGGCATTAAAATGCAGCGGGTTTTCATCCCCTGGTAACCTCCCTGCGGCGCTTTTGCTCATAACAACCCCTTCCGCTGCCGAACAGCAATCCCACACAAATCCTTTGGTATAAAGCCGCTTCCCGGAGGGGTTTTGATCAACATTGGATGAAGCCTGGTGATGTCTGCTCTGGTTCCCAGTGCATCCCAGCACCAACCCCCTCCATATTTTCATCTGCCTGCAGGGAGAAGC
This sequence comes from Charadrius vociferus, assembly GCF_000708025.1. Classification (NCBI taxonomy): domain Eukaryota; kingdom Metazoa; phylum Chordata; class Aves; order Charadriiformes; family Charadriidae; genus Charadrius; species Charadrius vociferus. Next base: position 61,057 of record NW_009646633.1, read on the forward strand.
TCTTGCAGCGGTGAGCAGAGGTCACAAATGTGGCCCTGTGCTCCCCACCAGGCTTGCAAACCAGCCCTTGGTCCCCATTTAACCTCCTCCTCCTTCTTCCTACAAGCGGGTAAACAGAAAAGCTATTTTTCTCCTTCACCTCCAGCCCCGGTTCCCCGGACGGCGGGTGCCAGATGGCAGCGAGCGAAGGCTTTGCTGCCCGTCTCTGCTGCCAGCGTGTCACGACTGCGTGGCTGCAGACGGAGGAGAAGCGATTTCCCATCCCTCTCCCCGGTGCTTTGTACCGGCTGCAGTGGGAACCCACGGGGCTCGGCCGGGGGCTCGAGGCGCTGCCTGAATAAGCAGCATCCTTTGGTACGCGTAAAATCAGAAAGGCGGAGTGCCGCATCAAAGGGAAGAGGTGTATGTAAACACGCTGCCTCCCCTGTGATGATGCAGCCAGGGCGCTTCTCCATAGCATTGCTGCTTTCGTTCACCCCCCCCATCACTTTTTTTTTCAGTGTCTTTTGATGGGTGTTAAAGGCAGCCTGGCCTCGGACGACATGCTGTGCGTAGCTTTTATAGGTGGCTATAAGTTATCTGCTGGAGGAGCCCTAATACGGATGTTTGCTGCCTGCAAATGCTCTTTCCTTCCTTTTCTTTGAGGCTGTTGCAGCTTCTCAATATTTTGCTTGACCGGGGAAAGCTCAGGAAGCAGCCAGGAGTCCTTGTGGGGGCAGCCGCTGGCGCCGACACTGCTGCCCTCGGTAGGGAAGGTCCAGGTAAGGACCTGGACCCACACGGGGACATCAGGTCGGTGACCACACTGAACGCCCAGCGCAGGGAAATCCGTCCTTTCCAGAAAGAAATAACCCAATTTTCCCCTGGGGTAAGGCCAGCGCCTGCTCTGGTTTTACTTACTTTAGTTTTGAATGTTTGTTGTTAAACTGGGAAACGGAGGGAAAAGCATCCCATTGTGTGATGGAGGGGACTAACAGACCCCAGACCGGGGGATGCTTAGGAAATACGGTGTGTATTGTGGTGACACCTGAGAGCTGTCACACCCAGAGCCCGGCTCACGCTCCGCAAGCGGCAGAGGAGCCGGTCCCCGTGCTGCAGAGAGGATGAGGGGCCCTTCTGGGATGTTTTCCCAGTTCTTAATGAAAGCTGGGATGCTACAGGAGACAGGGATGGTGCCTGTGGCTGTACGTGAGGCGCCGGTCAGACAAACCCCCCTGAGATCCCCAGCCTGGGGGCAGGGACCCATCACAGGAGGAAAACCAAAATCGTGTCTGTGTCGAAAGCAAGAGCTGAATCTGCTCCGCTGATTTCCCAGGTGAGATCTCTGCCAAGGTTTAAAAAGGATAAATGAGATGACCTGGATAATTACAGGCCTGTCAGCTCCACTTCGATCCCAGGCAACTGATGGAGTGGCTGATGTGGGGATTAATAAAGAATTAAAGGAGAATAACACCAGTAAATGAAAGTAAAGGCGTTAATGGCTATCAACAGGTTAAAGGCAGTAGATTTTTGCAGAAGCAGCTTTTTGTTGCAAAGATGGCTGGTTTGAAGAGAGCGGGTCTGTGCGAGGTATTTTACTTGGAAGACACACGGAGTAAGAAAGCAGAGCAAGACCAGCCCAGCAGGGCACAGGATTTTGTGTCACCCGGCTGGATGTCACCGTGGGGCGCGAGGTCCCTGCGCCGCTCCGGCTGCGCTCCCTTCGGCAGCGGGTGGGCTTTGATGGGTCTGCGGGTACCCGGGTGACCTGGGGCTGACGTCCATGTCTCTGGGGTTAAATCCCCGTCCCACTGACCGCCTGTCACCTCCATCCCACCCCAGCATGAAGCACAGCACGCTGTGCCCCTCTGTGACGAGCAAAGCAGCATTCAGCATCCCAGCGGAGCCGTGTCCTCCTGGTCACACGCGGACCTGGCACAGAGCTGCGATGGGGTCACCAGGGAAGGGAAAACACCAGGAAGATGCGTTTCTGCCCCGTTCCTCCCAGCATTGCGTGTGTGCCTTTCCCCCGCTCCAGGTTCTTCTGGCCTCCTCCCAGCCGGGAAGGGGTGTCAGCATCCGTGCAGGATCTGTCCCCACGCTGGCTGCAGTGCTTACCTCTTTTTCCAGTTGCCATAGGAACAGACGAAGGCCTCTAAAGCATCGCAGTGGGGTGCGCGTCTAGGTCATGCTGCGGAGCAGGCAACCATTTTATAGTGATAATAAATTCAGGGAATTGGGAATTTGGCCGAAGTAGCACGCAAGAAAAGGACTTGAAAAGGCAGAATGGAGATAAATGAACAAAAATAATTTTATGACAAATGACGGTACGTTGTGCTAGACCTAACTGAAATCCTTCTCTGGAGTTCAGGCGAAAGGGTCTGGGAACACAGATTGTAAGGAATGATTTGTCCCTGAAGCATGAAGATAGAAAGGCAAAGACAGCACCTGAAAGTGTTTAGGGACTATTGGATTTCAAAAACCTTCATTATCTTCAGTCCCTGGGATGTCTAGATGTGAATTACTGCTGGCCAAAGATTTACCATCCTTCCATTTGCATGACAGGAACCAGAGAGGCACCAAATCATCAGAGATGGGAGCTGGCCAAGCAGAGACAACCCTCTGAAGGTCATTGAAAAATCTGCTGGAAACCTCCGTACAGGGGGATGGAGGCAGATGGCTTGGTGGAGCTCTGCAGATCCGTGCTGCCGTGGAGACCCTGAAGGTCTCCCAAAGCAGCGCAGGGTTGGAGGGGTCTGGAATCTTGGGGAGCTCCTGGTTCAGCTGGCGTTGGCAGAAGGCTGATTTCTGGAGCTCTCACCCATGTGTTCATGTTTGGCTGATCCTCTCCTTCATCATGGCATGGGGATGCTCTCCTGCTCTGGCAGCTGAGGACACCAACCACAGACGCCGCTCAGGTGCTCCTCACCAACGTGGGAAACTCCCTTCGGTTGCTGCCAGCCCTGTGTGATCTGCAGCATCTTCCCTACTCGTTTTCCCAGGGCAGGTGAAGCAAAAGCAAACTCTGCTAAAGCTCTCTTTGCTAACAGAGGCCGTCCCGGGGAACTCTGTGTTAACAGCAGCTTTAACGCATCGAGCTGCTACAGCAAGAGTTCGGCGGTAGGAAAACACGTGGGCAGAAGGTGTGGGAGATGGTGGCAGGTTGCTGACTGGAGCTGGCACCCATTGCAGCAGTGTCCTCGTGTGCCCTAATGGGTTTGGGGAGGGTGCTGAAAAAATGGGTGAAATCAGGCATATTAGGCAATGTTTGTGTTTTCCCAGCCCTCAGAGCACTAACAAAGGAGGAAGGGCTGTGGGTCGATGTGGATGCCGTGTTCACCACGGCCTGGCGCTGCTGGCGTGGCACGGCAAGCTCAATGAAGCCCACGCGGACGCTCCCCCTCCCCAGACCGCGCTCCGTCCTTTCCCTAATTGTGCTGAGATTTGAAACGCAATTTATCGCGCCGTGTCCTGTTGGCTTCAAGAAGCAGAATTTCTCATGCTGATTTAATCACCTCATTATGTCAAACAAGTTAGAGTTATTTTGAGGATGGCTAATAGGTGCCAATTTATACCCCTTGGCAACACGAGGCCCGTGCTTAGCCTTAGCGCTTGGTTTTTGGCGAGACAAAGAAAACCTCAAGCTGATGCTTTTTACGGTAGAGAAGGCTCACCCGGGACCTGGGACATCTGGTGCTGGTGCTTCGCAAACACTTTCCTTGCCACGGTCTGCCTTCAGCTTACGCCTAGTTTGGTTTAACAAGGCGGTGGTAGGAACCTGGAAATTCCTGAGCTGGGATGAGGCCAGAGCTCAAGACAGGCAGGTGCCAAAAATCGCCACAGCTCGATGGCTGCTGGTTGCTCCTCGGGCAGGGGACTGGCCGCGGGGTCTGCACCCTCCCAGGGCTGAGCCCTTCTCAAGGTTGGGTGGTACAAAGGTGCTTCTCACCCCTCTCACACACCAAGTCTCTGCTTGCACGCTCCAGCAGAAGGAATTGCCCTGTCCTGGTCCTTCTGTCCTCCCATCCCCAGCAAAGAGCAGCTCCCGCGTCCCCAGCTACAGCGCAGCTTCCCCCATGCTGGCTGGAGGCATCTCCTCTCTCTTCTGGGGGTGGGAGGATGACGGGGAGAGGGGATGAAGACCTGTAGCATTTGATGAAGAGTATGAAGCTCAGATGCTCAGGTCTGATTTTGGAGGCATGGCGGGGGACCAATGGTGGGGACTGGGGCAGGCGCAGTTTGCTGTGGTCCCACCTGCAGGCAGAGGGCTTCAAATGGGGGCTTCAAATTCGCTGTGTGCCCCCGCCCCGGTGGCCAGCACAGCCCCCTGTGGGTACATGGTGGCTCCCATGGGGACGGGAGGTCCTGTCCCTCTTGTGGTCCCAAGGCAGGGAGGGTCTGGTGCGGTGCGGGTGGGTGTGCTCCTCCCGTGCCAGCCGTGTATGGCAGATGCTCATCTCCTGGAGCCAACCTGGCTATTGGCATGCCAGTGCTCCTCCCAGAGGAGATGGGGCCATTTTTAGCATTTCTCTCTCTGGCAAAGGGCTCGGAGGAGCACATCCCCGGGGAATGTGCTCGGGGATGGCCTCTCCTTCAGACCCAGCACTCTGCCAATGCCCTTTCTGGTCTCGATCCAAAACCATCAGCTGGCGGAGGCTTCAAAGTGCAGGTGGGACCACGGGGTTGTGCTGAGCAGGCACCGGCAGGGCACTGCGCAGCGGTCCCCTGCCCAGGCCAGAGGTGCCCGTTCCATGGATGGAGCAGCCGATGCCAAGACATGAGGCTGGGCGACGTGTTGGTAGGGGAGGAGAAGCGAACCGCGCTGCCAAAGCAGATGCTCTGGGGAGTCCCAGCCCTGGGGTGTCACGGCTGGTGGATGACGATAGATGTCCCTTTGAAGCCTCCCGCCTCTTCCAGTAGGTCCTGCTGGCCATTCCCAACCAAGCAAAGACCCAGGGCGTTCCACGCCGCTTGCACCCAAACCCTTTCCTTGGGATAGGAATGGGGAAGGGCAATGTTTGCTCTACTCCAGGTTTTTCTTTGTTCCGGAAAGCTTCTCCAGCTGCACAGAAAGTCTGCCGCTATTTTGAGGTCCCTTTCCTTCCCCGCCATCCCCAGAGGCTCCTCGCTGAGCGGTGGAATAGAAAACGGCAGATTATTGCTACATCTTGCTGAGCCTCTCTCTTTCGTATGAAAGAAAGATGGCCTGGTTTCCTCGGGAGCGGGGGTGTGCTTTGGAAGCGAGTCAGAGTGAGAGATGCAGGAAGGAATTGTATTTTTTTCTGAGTATCTTCCCAGGATGCTGCCATAGCCAGGGGGAAGCTGCACCGCTGTGGCCCTGCACATCCCCTGGGGTGCTCCAGGCCCTCCTAAAATCCGAAATCATCTCCCCATCCACTCCAAAAAGACCACACTTCCTCGTGTAGAGCAGTGTGAAGGACCACAGGAACCCGGTATGGAGGGATGTGAAGCCCTCGCTGCTCCCCAGCGGTGGGAAACCCCTGGGTGGTGGCATGGCCACGCGTAGGAGGGGTTGCTGGTGTGGGTGCTGCCGTAGGGTTCTGCGAACAGAGTACATCCCCGGGCTCCCCGCAGCACCCGAGCAGCAATGGCAGCAGCAAGGTGGTCCTGTCTCCCATCAAGGTGGGATGGGACACTGCCGCGGGGCTGGCAGGCATCTGCTGCCCCTTCTCACCCCGTCTGGCTTGTAGGACGCCTAGCTGGGAGGATCCCTGTTAACACTTTCCTATAAAACTTGCCTGTCCTACCCATATAGAAATTTGGAGGGGATGGATCCGGTGGGTGCCAGGTGGTGGGACCTCACCTCCCCACCCCGTGGCTCTGGGCCACCCATCCTTTCCTGAACACCATGGGACGCGCATCAAAACTGACCATCAACCATCACACCGCTTCTTTTCTAATACTCCCGGCTCTCCCCAAATCCCCGGCTTCTTTCCTAGACCCGGGCAGTCAGAAACAACTGTAGAAGTGTTATTCTTTCCCAGCGTGCGGTGTTTGATGGAGCCAGGGCTGGGAAGGATTTATCGACCCCGGGCAGCTCTTGGCACTTGTAATTTAGTTTTTTTAATCCATGAGAGCTCAGCACCAGCCCGACAGCCGCAGGCCGGGGGAGACTCGGAGGATCCCCTGCCACCATCCCACTGCGTCCCACCACATCCCACCGCATCCCACTGCACCCCTCGGCACGCCAGGGCTGCCCCCCACCCTTCCCCAGCCCTTCCCAGGCTGGAAGGAGCTTTAAAGCTGAAGACTTCAGAGACGCTTGATTTCAGCCACCCATTTGAATCATGATTTAAATTAGCAAAGCAGAAAGCTTGGTTTAAACGATCAACTTTAATCTTGTTTCTCATTTATACATCTTATTTATTTTCTTAACTCGATTCTTCTTGGTTGGTGACCACTAATCTGCAGGTTTACTCCTTTTACAACTCCTTTTTTTGGCTAAACAGAAGAAAACACTTTATGTATGCGAGGTTACTTGAGCAATTATGTAGCTTAATGTATATTTATGGAAATTTTTCCTGTTTGCATTTTATTATGTTATAATATAGGGAATGATGCATTTCTTTTTTATGGGATGATTATTAATTTTGGACTCGCAACGTGTGCCATGGTCTATTCGGATGGAAATTGGTTTTCAATTTAAGGCGCCCAAAAACCAGCATAAAAAATGCGTTTTATTAGTTAAATAAAGCCATTTAAAATGTGCTAGCCACAGATGAAAAAATAAGCTTATCTAAGCATGCACTTAAAACTGATTTCCTAAACAAGATAAGTACTATCTGCAATGAGGGAGCTGAGCGCTTTGTTCCCGATTTTCATATTCTTTATGGTTTTAAAACTAATATATTACTCAGGCTTTATTCACAGGCAGGAAAAGGAAAAGGAGCTTTTCCATTTTTTCTCATCCCAAATTCCTCGGGTTTGCAATGACTAAATTAGTGGAAAAAGTCGATGCAGAGAAGTATTTATTTCGCCTGTGCTTTGGGAGGGTAGTGATGCTGCCAGGCGCTGGATCCGGCCCCACAGCCAGAGCCTTCTAACGCACCAGTGGGTTTGGAGCTTCTGCACAGAGCTGACAGCAGCCATGTGCTGCTCCACATTTTTATACGAGCTACTTAAATTACAGTAGGTTAGGTCTCAACAACACACTTATCTATTTTTAATAGAAAAGTGTGCTTAAGGTAAAGAGAAACTGGTCTAAAACTAGAAATGCTCCAAAAATAAAGGTGGAAGCCCAACAGGGCAGAGCAGGCAGGGAGCACTTCAGCCCCTAATCTTTCCAGGCACAGAAATTACTATTATTATTATTATTATTATTATTTGCCTTGCCGCAGCACTGAGTCCAGTCCATAACTTCTCTTTCTCCTTCCTAGGAAGGGGAATTTTTCCCTATTTGCAGGTAGGAGCTGACAGTAATTGGCTGCCGCTGCCTGGATGGTGTTTTCGCTTTAACAATACCACACAAAATAAATGGCCCCGTGTTGTTATCAACAGTTTTCTGCACACGTGGGTGATATTATCTCGGGGAAAAGCATTCTGCAGATTGCACATAAAGAGGGACAGTGCCACCCTAATAAAAATAATGGATTATTAGCATCATGCTAATCAAAATGCCCCCTGGGTGGGTAAGCTCTCATCTTTTTGGAGAGGCTGGGGCAGTTTTCAGGGCACGTCCTGTAGCTTCGCTCCTAAAGGGCAGCGATGCTGGAAGGGAGCTCCCGGCGCCGAGGCCGCCTGGGGCACCTCGGGTGCAGAGGAGTTATTTGGCATTTCCAGGGACGGCGACTCCCGCAAGCTCAGGGATGCCGGAGGGTCAGCCTCGGTCCCCATCTCAACGTGGGGACGTTTTGGGAGCTCCTGAGGGGTCTGGCTGCACATGCACCATCTGCCCTCCTCCCTGGGCATCACTCACACTGCAAAAATTGAATGGTAAAAAAAAGGGAAAAGAAAGAAAACATGAAAACAAGGCACTTCTGTGCTTTCAATTCTCCAGCAATTGGCAACAGTTTAATGTGTATATATCACTAACGTTGTTTTATGAGCTCCAGTCCCACTGGCATAATTTTTTTAAAATCCCTTTTCCAGTGTAATTGCTGTTTGTTTTGTCATTTCTCAGTGGACAATTACAGTTCAAAAACAAGAGTGCCTTTGAAGATTGCGAACGGCATATGTGGCCTTCATTAATACACTATTAATACACTATCGAAACACACTTGAACTCTACCTGCCCGAGGCCTGGGACATAAAAATCTGTCTTTGCAAAGCAATCATTATTTGATCTATTTAAAATACTCCCAGTATTAGCCTGGTCTCCTGGATACATTTCAACGTCAGCAGTTTGGGAGGCTGAAATACCTCCCGTAGGTTTTGTTCCATTACTTGGTTATTCAAATAAAACACCCCAATGCTGCAAAGAATAATCCAATTTTTTTCTGGAGGAGGGAAAGGGAGAGACAAACCTGACCGTGGTGTGCACACCGTCCCTGGCTTGTCCCAGGATGGGGTGCTTTTCCCGCATCTGGTAGTGGGAACAAAGTCAGAGGAAGAATAGAAAGAGATTTCGATTCTAACAAGCAGCTCTGCAGCAGCCAGGGTCACCCCATCATCCCATCAGGCACAGGGTGTCTTTGTGAGGGTAGCGGGAGACTTTCCAAGCCCTGATGGTGGAAAGATGTCAACAGGAAGAAGAGCTGTTAAAAAAAAAAAAAAAGAGAAAAAAAAAACCCAAGTTTTCTGGTTACCTCAGTGTCACCATTTCTACTGTAAGAGAGCGTTTGCCCTGGTAAAGGAGGGGTTTGTGGTGCTCATCACCCCTCCATCGGTCCACCTGAGGCTTACTTAGCTGTTTAATTGCTCACCAGGAATGTTCTTCCTTAATTAATAGAAATTTGTCATTCACGAATAATGCTCTTTGCTGGGAGTTAGTGCTGGGGGCTGCTGCGAGAGCCCGGCCCCGCTGCTGATGGGGGTCCCTGCATGGCTGGGGAGGCACCCGCGGGTGCTCGGCCTCTCTGCTGCATCATGGCTCGCTGTACCCTGTCCCCTGCCTCCCATCCTGCTGCATCCCATCCTGCTTCCTCCTGTTCTGCTGGGTTGTGCCACGCTGCATCCCATCCCTGGGGAGGCACCCGCGGGTGCTCGGCCTCTCTGCTGCATCATGGCTCGCTGTACCCTGTCCCCTGCCTCCCATCCTGCTGCATCCCATCCTGCTTCCTCCTGTTCTGCTGGGTTGTGCCACGCTGCATCCCATCCTGCTGCATCCCATCCCTCTGATCCCATCCTGCTGCATCACATCCCGCAGCATCCCATCCC
>NW_009646633.1:70627-75539 GCF_000708025.1 Charadrius vociferus
GCATCCCATCCCTCCGCATCCCATCCCTCCGATCCCATTCCACTGCATCCCATCTCACTGATGCTATCCTGCTGCATCCCATCCCACTGACATAATTCATCTCATGGCCAAGCTGCCGCCTCCCATCCTGATGCATCCCTTCGCACTGATCCCACCCCACTGCATGCCATTCCGCTGCCCTTATCCCACTGCATCCCACCCTGCTGACCCCATCCCACTTCATCCCATACTGCTGGTTCAATCCTGCTGCATCGCATCCCACTGCATCCCACCCTGCTAACCCCATCCCACTGCATCCCATTCTGCTGACCCCGTCCCACCGTATCCCATCCCACTGATCCCATGCTGCTGCATCCCACCCCGCTGCACGCTGTCCCATCCCACTGCCCCAGCTGCTGGGGACTCAGCCCGGAGCCCGGGTGTCCCAGGGCTGGGAGGGAGCGGAGGTGCCCGGCGCAGGAGCTGAGCAGATGGTGGGACAGCCCCGGGGCACGCTGCTGTCTTGTTTTCCACTTCTGCAGGTTGAAATGTTTTAAAAATGCATGAGGTGCCCCAGGCACCGTGAACTCTGCATCACCAGCTTTAGCCCTGAGTTTTCTGCTTGTTGTTGTTGTTATTCTTTAATAAAAAAAGAAATGCGCTTTTGGGGAGTAAACGTCTGGCAGTGATTACAGGGGTTTGCAGGCAGAGGAGCTGCTGGTGCTCGCTAAAAGGGACGATGCTTCCAGGTACGTCGTCTCTCCTCGACCTCTCTCTCCTGCATGGAAGCAGCGTTACTGCCCGCGCTTGGGCGTGTTGGTGGCACAAGGGCTGACTCAGCCTGGTTGCAAAATTTTGGTGGTTTTCCTTTGGTTTTCGAGCACCTGTTTCTCACAACCGCAGCACTTCCCTCCAACCCATGCCACGATCATGTCAGACAAGAGCCAGGCTCGGCTCCAGCTCCGCGCAAAGCTCGAAGAAGCACCGATTACTTTGGCAGTTCATTTTTTTAAGAGGGGAAAATGGGCACATCTTGGGAACCTTTTGTTCAAACAGCTCCAAATGGGGCCCCCAACGTGACCCACTACTCCCTTGAGGTATAGAAAAGGTCGGGAGGAGATGATATTCCTCCAATAATAAGATTTAAAGTAAATCCCACTGTCTGAACCTCTGCTGCTGCCAGACCGAGCTCCAGCCTCACCTGGGTGCTTGGACGGCAAAAATCACTTATATTAAAGATGCAAATGTAGCTCTGGACTCGTGTCCCAGGGCAAAGGACTTTTCCCAAAGGGAAGGAAGGACTTTTCTTCCTGCTTTGCAAATAGAGAATACATCCCTAGAGCAGGAAGGAGTTTGCCTGAGGCCACTGGAGCAGGCGGTGGTGGAGGTACCAAGCAGCCGAGCTGGGAGCAGGGTCGGCGATGGGCTGCATCCCTGGGAGATGTTGGGCTGGGACGTGCGGCGGTCCCAGCCCCCCGGGAGACCTTGGGTGTAACGGGGCAGCAGTGCCATGGCTTAATGCTTGTGTAGGTACAAGATTTTGCCCACTTTTCTGTTATTTCTAATACACTCCTGTTGCAAGGGGCAACCCTGGAGCCTCACCTTCACCAGCCAGCATCGTTGGGCAGGGCCAGGAGATCGCAGCGGGCAAGTGAAAAGGCTGGATGAAAAAGGAGGAGAAAAGAAAAGAGAGCTGCTCAAAACAGCTGCCATTAAGCCATTCTTTTAAGACTAAAAAAGCTTCCTCCAGTCAACCTGACGAGGCTTAAGAGACTGTGTCTAGCAGGGAGGCGAGCAGCCCTGGAATTACGGCGCAGTAATTGCTCGGTACTTAAAGTCCAGGTCTAGAAGATCTCCAAGTAATAACTCATTGGAAAGATATTGAGCTCTCATCACAAAGAGGAAATATGGTCTCTAAACAGGCAGCTAATGGCATGCAATTTATCTGATGGCAAATCACCCACGTTCATTACTGTCTGTAGCACAGCCAGAAAGAGAAATACAAAATTGGCTGAAGGAGAGAGGGAAGGAGGGAAGGATATGTTTCCTTCCAATGGTTCTCCAAGGGTGGCTTCTGAAATCTGTGCAGCAGCTATTTGCACCCAGGGCCGCTGCCAGCACGACCCAGCCAGGAAAAACCCCTTTATGTGCATCTTCCTCCCTGGAGACAACAAAAATGTTTTCCGTTATTATTTTCACACTATTTGGAATTCTTGCTGAGAAAATCCTTAACATTCATCAAGGAAAACATAGGACTGGTGGAAGTTTTATTGTTCTTCCTCATCTTTGCCAGAGCCGTGGCTCCAGGGGTGAACAAAGACCAGACACTCTTTTATTCCTTTCCAGCTCCTGAGCGTTGCTGTACCGAGGTTTTGATAGCCTTACAGCTTCCTCTGCTTTATAGCTTCCTTCCTCCCTGCTTCTTTTGCTCTCTTCCAGGTATTTCTGGTGGAGGAAATGGCTTTCTGGCTGCCCCAGGCTTCTTCTAAGGGATGGGTAATGTTTTCCAAATAAAGTGTGAGGTGGGTTCCCGGTGCGGGGACCAGTCTGCGGGAGATGCTGGGTGAGCCCAAGACAGGAACACCCCAACTGGGCACCTCAAGAAAACAATACAGTCTTTCTATCCATCATCCTTGACGTAAAGATAAATCTCATTTGCCACCCATGTTTCATAGGAACTGTGGTTTTCCTTTGCGGTCCCGAGTCGTGGCGAGGTGTCTGAAGCAGATGAGGAGGAGGTGGAACCTGCAGGACTTTTAAAAGCCATCGGTGATGGGGACAGTGAGACTGATAGACCGTGGATGCATCTACTGCTTCAGGGTGATGCTTTGAGTTGAAATGTAGCTAAACTCTCTGGCTGATTCTGAAAAATCTTCGTTTGTGCCACCAGCTGCGGTTGAAATGCCTGAAGGGCTGACCTCCTGCTCAACACATATAAATGATCCATCCCCCAGCGCAGCGGCCCCCGAGGATGGCTGAGCGGTTCCAGGTAGCGCACGCTGAAAGAAAAAATCCCTCCTCATTATAGTTTGCATTTCTCTGCAAAGTAGAGTAAGTGCCTTCATAGAAAGAGGCTCCTTCGTCAATTAATTATGCTTTGTCTTGGAGTTATGGAGGAAGACTGGGAAAAAGCAGTAGCGCTTCTTCATGCTGAAGTTGCCTTTTCTAGGAAATCAGAGGGACACAGTGGGTTGGGCTGTGTTTGATTGAGGCTGCTGTTGATTTTGCCTCCTGTTTTCTGATGGCCAACGGGAAGTTATAAAACCTTGAAATAACCTTGATTTTCTTGCGGGGGGGGGATGCTTTGCTTCAAAGAGTACAGTTTCCTTTCAGCACGACTACAGGAATGATCTAGAAACGATGTGAAATCTTATTTCCTGTTAGTCACGGACAAACCACATCCGAGTCATCATTTTGTGCTTGCCACAGGTTGGGAATTTGTCATTTTAATGTGACTGGAGATCCTGCCACAGTCTGAGCCATCACCAGCCGGTGTCGGGGCCAAATCCCCCCCCGGGGACATTCTCTTGGTGGCGGCTCAGCCCCGGGCCCCTCTGTCACCCCATAATTCATCTCATGGTGTGCCTGGAAAAAAACCCAACAGCTCAAGGCAGGGAGGAGAGACACTTCTTTCTTCCTTTGCTTGGCCACCATCTATTTTTGGAAGGTGCTCTGCTGCTCCAGCAGCGAGGCAGCTCAGCAGCATTGCTGGTATTTTCTGCTTTTCACCAACTTTTCTCAGCTTCCCAAACAACTGTCACCTCCTTCCCCTGGGACGGATTAATTTTGGTGATGGACAGAGGACCTTGGAGTCCAGAGATGGGAATTAATAACTTAGGTTAAAACTGGGGGCAGTTTCAACAGTCTTGTTCTTGGAGACCTTCCTAACAGGGCTGGTTGCTGGCAGAATTCCTGCCTGACTCAGGTCACCACCAACCATGGCCATGAAGGTCCACATGGCACCAGCCATGATGCCTGGAAGGCTTCAGCAACCCACAGTAGGAGAGCTCCAAGCTTCATCCCGATCTCAACATTTCCTGCAACAACTTTGAATCATCTAGAGCTGCCCACGGCCAGAGCTTAAGAGACATCAGCAACGGGCACAAACGTGACCATAGGAAGCTCCATCTCAACCTGAGGAGGGCCTTCTCTGCTGTGAGGGTGGCAGAGCAGTGGCACAGGCTGCCCAGAGAGGTGGGGGAGTCTCCCCCTCTGGAGCCATTCCAAACCCGCCTGGACGCCGTCCTGTGCCACTGCTGGAGGTGCCCCTGCTCTGGCGGGGGGTGGCACCGGGGGAGCTCCAGAGGGCCCTTCCAGCCCTCACCAATCCGGGATGCTGTGGGTGATGCCCCAGCCTCACACATGGTCAGGGGGACAGCCCAGACCCAGGGTCCCCCAGGGGAGGCAGAGGGATGCTGGCACCCATGGTGGCTTCATCCTCTCTGCCCGGGCATCGAGATGGGCCGGATTCACAGCGGGAGCAATAATTTGCCGAGTGTATGCCAAGCCAGGAACATCAAGGATAAATCAGTCATAACTGGGAAGACGATAATAACAGAAGCCTCCGGGGAAATCTGTACCACTGAATAGTGGATTTTATTATTTTTTTCCTTTTTCACTTGAAGTCACTTAACGAACCCTCATGTTGAAATCTTCAGAAAGGCTCACCTTGGGGGGTATAGGGAAATATTGATAAATAGTACTTGGCACTTCTGAGGCTCTCAGCAAGTGGCACAAACATTGTCACAGCAGCTGGACTGGATGTCTCTGTGTTCCCCCCGCCTTCCCCCCCGCCCCGTGGCTCTTCCTACCTGCAAGGTACAGGCACGGTCCAGCGAGAGGTCAGCATCCCCCCACCAGCCCTCCGCTCTGCATCCCCCTGCACCCCTCACCTGAGCCTGATCCCCGGGGAAGGGGCTGTTAGCTCAGCAGG
>NW_009646633.1:75553-99146 GCF_000708025.1 Charadrius vociferus
ATTGAATCATAAACTTCCCCAAGAAGCAATATATTAGCCGTAAAGCAGCTTCCACACTTTATTTGCTGGTAATTTACAGCCCACACTGTGAGACAGTGTAATATTTGCAAGCAATTAAACAGAGGATGACTCAACAACAGCCACCTCGGGTCAGATTTTCAAGTGTTCATCGTTCATAATTAAGAAGGGATTTGGGAAAGGGGCGGCTGCCGCTCCGCTTCCTGGGCCCCGCTCTGGCCCAGCAGCTCCGGCGGTCGGGCCGCGGGGGCTCCTGCCTGCGCAGGAAGATTTGCCGCTGGAGGGAGAGGAGGTGTCGATTAAAGAGAGGAGGAAGAGCCTCAAGGAGCTGTAAGCGAAGACGCCTGCTCATCAGCCGAAGGGAGGTGTGCTGGTGCTGTCTGGGGCGGTTGAAGCTGAGCCGCGCGGTGCGGGTGCTGGGGTGCGCTGGGGATGGCACATGCGTGACGAGTGCGAAGGGAGGTTTTACCAGATCCTTCCAGCAGCCTCTTGCCCTGACCATCCCGCTCGCTGCCTCCCATCCCGGAGGACCGGGCCAGGCTCGGCCGCAGGCAGTGCAGAGAAGCTGTTTTAAACCCGACTAAACACTGAGCAGAGTCCACGCGTGCGAAGCCCTGGGTTTTACAAGCCCCGCGGTGGATGCAATCAGGATGCTCCGGCACGGGGCAGGACCAGGGGGCTGCCTCCAAGCAAGCAGCGCCCAGTACTTGTGAGCCGGCCCGTGCTCCTGCCCTGCTGCCAGCTGGGGTCCTGCTGCCAGAGCTAACTACCGCCTGATCTTCCCAAGAGATATCAAGAAGTGTTTAACTTGGATTTACACCTCTCTGCAGAGATTCTCACCGTACTTTGGATGTGCGACATGTCACTACCAACACTGCTGATAACTGAGGCTGGCCTCGGGGTACAGTTGGGAAATTGAGGATCGGCACTTAAGCGGTCACTTAGTGTTACCGAACAGAGCCCGTGGCAGTTCCAGCAGCATCCCCGGGTGGCATCAGGGCTGACGCCAGCCCAAGCCTCCCAACACAACCCAGTTTGCCTGTTGGATGATATCACGCCGGCCGGGTAGAGTGATCCCAGGCTGCTCTCCTCTTCCACCTGAGGGCATATTGCACCTTCCTTCCCTGCCCATCACACACCCCCCAACTCCTTGATCCTCCAAACAGCTCCATTTGCTCCTCTGCCGTCTATTCTCCGGGTTAGCCTTGCTTCGGAAAATGAGTCTGTTTACCATCTGCTTTTTCTCATCACTGCCGGTAGAAGCGATGCAATACCCCAGTGGCGATGTGGGGCTGCAAAGGGAAGAAATGGAACGGGACCAACACGGAGGTGGCAGTTCTCCCCACAATGTCCCCTCGCTGCCCTGTCCAGGGGGCAGAGGGGTGACAGCCAAGGGCCCGCGGGCAGGGAAGGGTTAACGGTCCCTCCCTGGCTCAGGGTGCTATAAAAGGGAGGGAAAGGGAGAAAGAGGGTTTGCATCTCCTTTCTTTTTTGCGGGGAGGGAGGAGGCCAAGAGCTGGTGCTGGTCCTGAGCAGGGCAGGGTTAAAGGCAGCCCTGGGTAAGCAGGGCTCCCTGCCCCACGGCTTCCTCCTCTCCTGCCCCACAGCTTCCCCCAGCCCCACGTGTCAGAGGGGCTTCAGTGCTGCTGGAGGCATCCTGGTGCCTTCCCTCCGGAGCCACCGCTGTCCCCGGCACTCTGAGGTAGGCGGCATATGTCTCCCTCTAGAAACGTGGGACGATCGGAGCATCAAGGGTTTTGTCCACTTGTTGGCTCTGGTGGGAGCTGTCTCCTCTCCTCTTGCATGTCGAAATCGTCCTTTAGCGTCTGCTGGGCCCAAGCCAGGCTGCTGGTGGATAAACTGGGAGCTGGTCTGGGAGCGGGGAGGGGAAGGTGTGAGCAGCCACCTCCCCTCTGCCACAGCGTGGGCAGGGGGACCTGAAGGGCAGGAGGTGTTTGCTGGCTGGTGGCAACACCTAACGCGGTGGGAGCTGGCTGTCACCGATGGGGAAAGGAGGGGCAGCACTTGTGGGTAGAAACAGGAGAAATCTTGAACCTTTAGGAAGGGTTCCCCAAGGGACGAGCACAGCCAGGTCCAGCGGAGCAGCCGTTGATGCCAGGCGAGACAACGCTGCCCCATCCAGGAGAAAGCAAACACACGCATCACTAAGAGTGCCTTTCTCTACTTCTCGGCCCCCGCTATAAATACAGCAGCATTTCACAGCCGGGGATAAAACACTGGAATAAACCACAAGGGCTGCAGAAGCAGGTCCAGCTCCCCGGCCACAGCGGGCGGGCAGGGACATCGTCACTGGCAGGGCTCACCCGAGTCATCACCCCTCATGGTCAGGTGTGTGCCATTCCCCTCCTGGGGACCCCTCCTCTTCAGCTCGCCAGTGGTCCATGGCACCTTGCCTAGCAATTTCCAATGATTAAAGGAAACCACAGGGCCAGTCTATATAATAGCTGCTGAATGATCAGTTTTGCCATAAACCATTATTCATTATCTGTGTTTCGCTGGATAACCTGGGCCCTGTTGAAAAAGTGCTTTTTCTTCTGCAGTCAGCTGTATTTTAATAAGTTACATTACGGGTAAAACATCCCCAGAGAAAATCCAAGCATCGTTCCATTTATCAGCCATGCAAAGTTCAGAATAAAAATATTCCAAGGTGAGGTAATGTACTGTGACACTGTGCGAGTTAATTTATAAAAGAATTAACTGTGTTTAGAACAGTCAGAGAGAGGAAGAAACTGCTTTCTCCGGCCAGCCAGCTTTGGAGTCACCCTAAAATGAAACATACTGGCAGAAAAAACATTTCCTTCTTAAAAGATGGTGGGATTTTTTTTGAACAAGTTCAGGTGCTAAAAGCGCAATGAGTAAAACCAGAGTTGAGGTAGAATTGCAGCTCCCTGGGCAGGTCAACCCAGGCAGCTTCTGGTGTTGGGTAATTCCCATCAGCTGGAGCACTGCTACACTGCCTGATACCCTTGTGGCTGTTAATTAAGTAGTGCTAACGAGAGTTCTAGGACAAGAGAGGCTATCAAAGGCTTGCCTGTGCTATGCTCCAGGGACAGGAGGGCTCGCCAGCACCAGGGTTTCTCTGGGTTCTTCCAACCAAAGCTGGCAGCTACGTGGCCATCGTGACCATCCCGTGTGCTTCGAGGTCTCTGAGCGGGGAGGGGACATGAGCACTGCCGTGTGTCCTCTGCTGGTGAAGGGTGCTGCAAGCTGTGGGTGCCAGCTGCAAAAGGTCTGGGGTGCAACGATCCCGGGAGATTTGTGTGCTCTTTTCCGTGGCCGTGCTTCCCCGGGTGCCTTCAGGACACGGGATGTCTTCTGGGCGCATCACGGCACCTCCTTGGGCTCCCCTCCCCTCCCTGGTGCAGGTCCCGCTGTATGCAGCCGGAGATGCGGACACATCCCAAGGCGAACCCGCGACGCCTGGGTGGGAATGTGCATCACACATCTGCCTTTGCTGGCGACGTTCCCCCCGCGCTTCGGGGCCGGCCCCGGGCTGCGGTGACACACAGATCCCACACACCGGAGCTGCCGCCGGCGATGACCGATGGAGCTGCAAGAGACCCTCCGGGGCTTTTATTCCAATGAATGTTTGCAAATAATTTCTTCCCCTTTAGCTGGCAGATTTCGCCTCTGCTTTGCAAAAGCAGAGAAGAAGTCTCTCTTTAGTAGCTATTTTTCAAAATAATGATTTATAATAGATCAAGAAAAATGAAACTGCTGGGGGAAGAGAGGACCGGGCGCTCAGATGGCCTAATGAAGTCCCATCGAAGTTCCCGTTTGTTGTCAGCTATTAATTCTCTCTCCGATTCAGTCCCCAAATTACTTTCCCTGGAACTGAATCTAAATATGAAAATCAATTAAGAAGGGAACGAGTAGCTACATCTGGGAGAGAGGAGAGGAGGCAAATATAATGACAAATCACCCGGTTCCTTTCGAGCATGCAAATTAACATTTAGAGTGTATTTTGAGGAAGGGGAGCTTGGAAACGCTGCTTCACAGAAACCGCTAGATCAATTTTGCAAGCCTGAGAGCTAGAGATTCTTCAAAGTTACAGAGGGCTCTGTCTCGGGATAAAAATATAAAAAAGACAAGAAATCAATGCTAATAATTAATTTAACAGAATCTATACGTTCTTTCTCCTTCCAGTCAATGCAAAGAGAAAATCATACAGTAGCTGAATTTTACATTTCCACAGAGATTGCACTGGGACAAAATGAATAAACGATCATAAATTACTTCAAAAGCTCTGCCACGTTGCTGGAGTGAGGCTTTTTAATTAACTGGAGGAATTTGTCATCGCTTTCCCCCGCTGCCCTTGCAAGGGAAAGCTTGGGCAGCCCAGCCCTCCCGACACGATGCAACTCCAGACCGGAATGTGGAAGAGCTTTAAGCTGGAAAACATCCCTGCCTGTTTCCCGGCTCCTTCTTTAGGGAGATATTTTTAAAAGCGCCAGTTTGACCCGCAGGCGGTGCTTTGCCAAGCCCAGTGCCCATCCCGGGGGCTCAGGTCTCAGCCGGGATCCCGTGTGTGTCCTGCAAACAGGAGCTGGGGGGGGATTGGGGGGTTACTCCAGTGGGGAGAGACTATTTAGCAGGACCTGTAGCGATGGGACAAGGGGTAATGGCTTTAAGCTAAAAGAGGGGAGATTCAGACTAGATATAAGGGAGAAATTCTTTACGCTGAGGGTGGTGAGGCACTGGCCCAGGTTGCCCAGAGAGGTGGGAGTTGCCCCATCCCTGGAAACATTCCAGGTCCGGTTGGACGGGGCTCTGAGCAACGTGGTCTGGTTGGAGAGGTCCCTGCCCATGGCAGGGGGGTTGGACTGGATGGGCTTTAAAGGTCCCTTCCCACCCAAACCATTCCATGATTCTGTAAGTAGGTTAGGGGTTTTTGTAGGGTTAGTAAATAGTTTGGGGTTTTGTAGGTTACTAAATAGTTCCGGGATTTTGAAGGGTTAGTAAATAGTTTGGATTTTTCTAAGGTTACTAAATAGTTTAGGGATTTTGCAGGGTTAGTAAATAGTTTGCCTTTTGCAGGGTTACCCCGCAGTGCCGGGCCGGGATGCCGGAGCAGGGGCGAGCGGGCAGAGCAGCGGCACCACCTTTGCTCCGTCCAGCGGCAGGCAGAGAGGAGCCAGCTTTTAATTATTCAAAACTCATCTTCCCACCCATTAGAAACAAATGGGAAGCGGATGGATTTTGGTAATGAATCCCCAGCAGGGTACTTAGGTTTAAAGCAAAACCTGTCCAGTTAAATGTATCCCGTGGAAATGGATTTGATTGCTCTAATCTTCCAACTTCAATTTGGTGGCAGTGTTAGCATATCGCCAGACAGAAGGGCTGTGCAAAGAATATGAAAGACAGAAAATAAGAAAGACAAATGGTTTCAGGCAGGTTTCGCCTTCGGTTTCAGCTTCAACGGTGAGGCGGAGGCTGAGGGGGGGAGAGGAGCCGGGGACCTGCGGCTGCAGCATCCCTCTGGGTTTGCCCGGCTGCCCTCCTCCTGCCGAGCTGCCCGCGCTCCGAGAAAGGAAAAGAAGAGCCGGATCGATTTTTTTCAGATCTGTTTAGTGTACGGTTTGCTGTGGCCTAAACCACGCTGGGGTGAGAGGAGGGACGTGTCCGTGCAACGCAGCCGTTGAGGGAAGCCCATGTGCGCGTGGAAAAGGGGCCGCGTGAAAACGAAACGGGGGCTGGTGAGAGGCGTTCGCTGCTGTTATTGTGGGCATTTGGCCTCTTGCTCCATCTGCAAATTGTTCATGAACTGATTGATTTCCATGAAAATACCCAGTCTGTCTTTGCTGCCCGGGGGGGTTTGTGGCCCACCCCAGGCAGCGGCTCCCCCGGGAACCCCGAGAGCTCGTGTCCCAGGATGCTGCCCTGAACCTTCAGTAAACCCCAGATCTGCCCACCCTCCGAGGGGCAGAAATGTGGGATGGTGCTCATGTGCAAGCGAAACTTGTGATTCTCATATTTCTTTGTGTACGAACACAGGGATTTTCCCCCCGGGGCAAAATCCTTCTCTTCCCATTGCAGCCTAAGGATGTGGGATTATGCTTCTGGATCCCGGCTCACTGGGTACCTTGATAACCTCTGGGAAGTATTAATACACAATATCAAAATCTAGAACATCTGGAGCCAAGTCCAGAGGATGCTACTTGAAAATGCACAAATCCTTCTAAAACGCCCCAAAACAGCGATGGGAGCGGTTCCTGTGTCAGCCTCAATGGTGCAGTGAGCAGCGGCAGCCGTCTGCCCTGTGAGCTCCCCAATTTCCATCCTTCATGAGGATCCAGCCCCCGAGATCAGACCCCGGTGCTTTGCACCAAGCTGGGAAACAACAACAACAACAACAAAAGGCTGTGCCAGGGAGCTGAATCTGCGCAGGATTGAAAAGGAGAAAAAAATTCACCTGGTGCTTGAGTAAGGGATGGTTTCTGGAAGAGGAAGGGCAGCCGAGAAGAGGTTGCATTCATCATCCTTGTCACGTCTTTTATTAGCAAAGTTATGGGCATTTTTCTCTTTCTGCTTTCTCGTTGGTTTTCCCTAGCAGCGGCCGGGCTCTTCTCCGCCGGTCGGGTAATGAGGGTGCAAACCCAGTTAATTAGAGCTGGAGGACGGGCACTGAGATACCGCCTAACCGACCCCTTTTAAACCCTCACTGCTCCATCACGCCAGAACAAACCACCATCCCCAGTTCAGCAGCAGCCCAAGCCTTGCTGGGATGGGTTTAGGAGCCCTCTGATCCCAGTTCACTTGGTGCAAACCCACAGGAGCTCCGGGGTCGGGTTTTGCAGCAGCAGTCCAGTGTCACTCGGAGCAGAACTGAGCCTTCCATGGGCTTTTTTTTTTTTTTCCCCACCCTCATTAACAAATAAATCTCTTGGCGGATGAGGTTTATGTGATGGATATTGGCCATGATCCGAGTAGGGCAGGCGGTCATGTTCAATTATTTTATTAGCAAGATGGGGCTCATCACGGTGACTCCACGCACCGGCTCCAGGCGGGATGCGGCAGGTTGGTGCTCGCGGTGGGGTCGGATGCTGTTCTCTCCCGCAGCACAGCCGCTCCGGTCCCGTCCCCCCCTGCCCAGGGCTTCTGAACTGCATCTGCCCTCGCTGCTGGCTTGGGCCATGTGGCAGCTGCTTAAATTGAAGGAATTTCTATTTTCTCTATGTTAAAAAAAATATAAATGATATATCAAAACAGAGGATGATCAAAGGTTAAACTTTATTTTTTTTTTTTGACAGTTCAGGTTCCGTGTCCATATTTGGAGTTTTTATGGAGTTCCTGCCCCAAGTTTTATCAGCATCAAACCCCAGCATGTTTCTCACAGGGAAAGGAGAACATCAACTGACATTTTTAGGCCAGGGCCAAATACATCACTTGTCAGGCAGCTCTGCAGCCGCCTCCGTGGATTTGCCGGGGAAGACGGAGGAGATGTTCCCGGCCCAGGTCTGCCTGTCTGTGCGGCCAGCGAGGGTGGTGGGCAACAAGCCAGCCCTACGCCGCCTGCCGCCTTCCCTGTCCTGTCTGCCACCGTCCTTTTGTCCTGTTTGTGTTTAAGCACATCTTGCCCAGATAAACCCCCGAAACAGAGCCCGCAGAAGCAGCCGCAGCAGCCCGGCAGTGGGGGGTGGGTGGGTGATGGAGCATGAATTTGGAGGATTTGGTCCCTCCCTTGGGGGATGCTGCTGGGCTCCGCAGGGACAAGGCACGTGCCAAGGAGCTGGGAGGCTCTGCCCGCTCTGTACAGCCCCGGCAGCAATGGAAATCCCTGTTTGAAGGTGAAGTGAGCTCATGCTTTGCTTTCTTTGCGCACAAAGCCAAGGCAAAGACCAAACCCAAGCAGGGCTGTGTCACTTGGGCTGGCTGGACCCATTGGGACACCACACAGGACTCCCCTCCAGCCCTGGTTTGTCCTTTTTTTCCCTGCACCATCCATCTCGGAGGGCTCGTACAAAGCAATTTTGGTCTATTGCCTCCCTCGAACGAACCCAGGATACCCCTGAGCCTCCTCAGATGCCCTGCTACCCCTGCCCTGCAGCTGGGGAATGGAAAAACATCTGCCAACTGCGTGGATCCAAGCAGGGAAGGGAGCACGCGTAGTCCTTAATATCGCCCAGGGGTGAGCGGCACGGAGGAGGGGAAGGTGGAGATGAAACACCCCGTTAACAGCCTAAGTATTACATGCCAGGCAGCGCGGCACCCTGAAAGCCGGAGGATTTAATCAAAAAGACGTTGTCAGGCTGAATGGCATCAGTGGGAGAGGCACCCGGGCTCAGCATCGTGGTGGTGGCAGCAAAGCCTTTCTGGCTGCCGTTGTCTTAACTTGTATTTTGGCAGATGGGTTCCCCCTGATTTTTGGGATAGGCGCCGGAGTGTGTTATCCCGGGGTGCCGGGGTGAAGCAAGCCCTGCCAGCCCTGCAGTCGGCTTCTTCCTCATGTCGTAGGAGGTGGCAGCTCTGGGATTTGTCCCCAAGTGTGTGACACGTGGTGGCAGCGTGGAGGGGCAGAGTGCTGTTTGCGCGCAAGAACGCAGCTATTTGGAAAATAAGAAAGGTGGAAAGGGTTGGTAAGAGGTCAGCCGCGGGGTGAATCCTCTGCTGCCCCCGCGGCAATCCCTCTGTTAAAGCCGGGGTGATGCTCCTGCTGCAGCCAGCCAGCCCCTGGTTGGGACCCGGGGTGGCCCCAGCGTGGGGCTCCCTGTGCTCCCTGCCCTGGGTGATGCAGCATCCGCAGCAATCACAGCACTTTTTGGTGCCAGCGAAGATGCTCCGAGGGGGATCTGCCTCCACCCCTTGCTCTGCCACCCTCGCCCCCTGCCCGCCCTCTCCCTGCGCGTACTGGGGTTTAAATTACTCATCCCTCCCCTCGTCTCCAGACTCCATAAGAGGAAAATTGGTTGATAGCTTTGCCCTCAGCTTCAGTAACGCAGTGCTAATGGCACAAGTGGTTTTATTCGCCGTCGGGACACGGGGTTGGGGTGGGGAGCGCTGACCCATGCGGATCATTATCTGTGCATCAAGATGCCGCGTGTGTGACCTTTCTGGCGAGCGAGGCTCAATGCCTCCCTCCTTTTCTGCTTCATTTGAGTGTTGCTCTTGACTCTTCCACTGTCTGATGTCCCCTTATGGCCGGGAAAACCAGCAACGCTCCCCTCTGCTGACCCCTGAGATGCTGTGGGGCGTTCGGGCAGCACCAGCATCCAGCCCGGATGGTGCCATAGGGCTTTACCTGCTAAATGAACCTTTTGCAGGAGCTTTTCTCTGGTGCAGCCAGCTCTCAGCCTGCTGCCCACCTTTTCAGGGCACGAGGGGCTCTCAGCAGCAGAAGGAATGCAGAGGGGGGGCAGAGGGGAGAGCAGGAGGGTCCTGGGGGGGCACGGGCAGAGCCGCTGACGGCTGCCTAATCCAGGGCAAAGGCAAGTATCGACTTCTGCCTCTTTCAAACGTGTTTGCCCCAGATGTCTTTGAACATCTCCTTCGGACTGGTGGTCAGGAAAACATCGCAGGCGAACAGGGGCGTTAGGGAGCAGCACCTCAAACGGCTGGAAGAGCCCTTTGGGATCGGGGGACCCCGGATGCTGCGGGGGACAGCAGCTCTGCGTTAGGGGCTGTGGGTTATCCTGTGCCCTCAGGCAAGTCCCCTCTCTGTCCCCTCATGCCCTCTCTCTGCCAGAAGCCATTAAATTGGCACACATGGAGTTGGGCACAGCAGGACTTTATTCCCCGAGTGCCTGGCTGTAGCCAGGTCCCCATAAGACTTACAGCACCCACAACCCCCGAGCAACCCAGGGTGCTCCCCGAGCAGCCAGGCAAGGAGGAACAACCTCCCGCTGCTGAAACCTCCCTGAAAGAGCTCCGCAAGCACCAAAATAGATGAGATTTAGCCAATTAATAACTGCACGTAGCAACTGTATTTGCTCAGCTGCGCCTGCGTTCCCGGCACCTTGCTGATCCCCCGGCAGCGAGGATTCGCAACGTGCGCAGGCAAACAGCCGCCGCTGCTGCACGGGCTGCTCAGCGGGGTATGAAACCCGCAGCTCCGTGGGTGCGAACCCCACTGCGGTTGATGCTCTCTGGTGAGGTTCCCCCACTCTGCTCCTGGAAGCTGGGATGGGAGCCAAGACCCCCTGGGTCACCCCGAGACCCCCCCGAGAGTGGCCGCCTCCCCAGACCACAGCTTAAAAGGTATAATAGCCCACCCTGGGGTGCATGAGCGCCTTCTCCTCCCTTGGGAAGACCTCTCTTGCAGGGAATGGGGTGACAAGGCAGCGCTCAGCCGGGATGCTCGGGCACGTCGATGCTTTCCCGTTCTCCCCATCCCACTGCAATCCACCCCTTTACCCCCTGCAACACCCTTAGTTTTGGCCCGAGATCCTCATTCGGCAGCAGGGAGCTGACTATCGGCAGGGTTAAGGTGGTGGTGCCCATTGCGGGGTGCGGGGTTTGGCTCTGCAGCGAAGGTGGATCCTGCTGCGGGGGAGCTGGAGACGGGTAAACCTGACCCACAGGGACCCCCCGGCACCGTGATGGGGTTCGAGGATCTGCTTAATGCTTTTAACCTCATGGAAAGCCCTCTCGGGGAAACCATGAAAATCTAGGGCTACAAAGATGATGAGGGGACTGGAGCATCTTCCTGATGAGGAAAGGCTGAGGGACCTGAGGCTTTTTAGTTTGGAGAAGAGAAGACTGAGGGGGGATCTTATCAATGCTTATAAATCCCCAAAGGGAGGGTGCCAGGGGGATGGGAACAGTCTTTTTTCAGTGGTGCCCCGTGACAGGACAAGAGGGAACGGGCACAAACTTGACCATAGGAAGCTCCATCTCAACCTGAGGAGGGCCTTCTCTGCTGTGAGGGCGGCAGAGCAGTGGCAGAGGCTGCCCAGAGAGGTGGGGGAGTCTCCCCCTCTGGAGCCATCCCAAACCCGCCTGGACGCCGTCCTGTGCCACTGCTGGAGGTGCCCCTGCTCTGGTGGGGGGTGGCACTGGGGGAGCTCCAGAGGGCCCTTCCAACCCCCACCAGTCTGGGATGCTGTGATTCTGTGAGCAGCCCCAGTTGGCGTCCAGCATTTCACTGCCTGGACACGAACAGAGCAGAAATTCAGCATCTGCAAAAACATCCTCTTCCAGCCCAGCCCGGCCGATGGAAACGCTCTGGGATTTGACGGACCCCGCTCGGATCCGGCACCCGGTCTCTGCCTGATCCCAGCCGCTTCTCGGGCAGTTTGTCCTGTCTTCTGCGTGGGGTTAATGCAGCTGTTGGCTGCGATGCTCTGACCCCCCTAAGCATGTCTGTAGGTGGGGGGGGTGTCCTGCATCTCAGCCAGAAATCCTTATTTCTCCCACTATAAATAGTGTGTGTATATATGTGTATATATATAAATAGGAAGACTCGCAAGTTGCTATCCAATCACGCTCTGTGGAAAAGAAAAGTGTGATTTTGCAGAAGGGGAAACTGAGGCACGGGCTCGCTGGCTTGTACCTGGAGTCACTGGGGGAAGAAATGAATGTTCCTCACATTTATTCAATTACCCCAGCGAAGGGATGCCCCCCCCAGCCCTGTCTGCCTTCATCCCAGTCCCACCTGCTTCATCCGCGTCGCCCCTGGGTCGGGCTGGGCTGTTTGCAAACACTGTCGGGTCACAAACCGGCCCCGGGGGTGCAATGGGGCTCAGAGGGTCACTGCTCTCTCAATCCATGCTTTGGTACCACCACCAGAGGATTTGGTCATTAAGCCGATCTAATCTTTATTTCCAAGTCCGTTTGCGGGCGATGGTTATTGGGCAGTTTATTCTCTGTTTGGGCTCATCGGGTGCAGCACGAGTTCCACCGCGCAGAGCAAACCGCGCACAGACGGGGGACAGAGCACCTTTTTATTTGCCAGGTAGGCTTTTTTTGTCCAGTATTATATGAACAATGAGATCTGAATTGGACTCTTGTGGGGATAAAAGGTACCAGTGTGAACTGGGATTAGGGTTTTGGTTTGGGTTTTTTTTTCTTCTTCCATTATTTCTGTGAGGAATGAAAGCAAAAGCGTCACGGCTGCAAGAGCAGGGCTTTCTTGGAGAAGATCCAGGCTGGTTTGACACTCTGCTGCCCTGAATGACAAGAATAAAAAAAAAAAAAAAAGAAAAAAAAAAGAAAAAAAATCAGAAAGAAATTCCAGCAGCCACCGCTCCTGCTCCAGCATTGCTAATCCAACAGCTGAAGGTTTATTTGTACTGACTAAGCTGAAGTGAGCAACTTAATTCCTTTTTAATTCCCTTCAGAAGGCTTCAGAAAGCCTAATAGCTGTTTTCTTGCATGCAATTAACTCAGAGGCAGCCCCCAGCCTTCCCAGGCTCTGTGGATTTGTATTTGAGGGATGGGGAGCGTAGCGGCTGGGTGTCGGGACTGGAAACGGGGAGGATAAAGGGAGCCCCCAAATATGCTTTGAGAAAGGGTTTTTTATCCTCCTGTGGTATTTAGTATCTGTGAACCTCCAGCCCACAACTAGAGGTAATTGAGAATTTGATGTAAAGCGCTTTTTTTTTCACTAGAAAATGGTAATTCCAGGGGATATTTGTGTGGTCTTGATGGGTTTTGATGAGGGAAGCTGGGGAGTTATTTCAAACTCTGCCTAAATAGTCGTCCACTGGTGGTGGGAAACTGCTTTTGATTTGGAGGTTGAAGCGAATGTGTCAAAATCCACTAAGTGAAAAATCAAATTGCCCTGCTCGGCTTGGTAACATCACTATGCTTCACTTTCTGTGGAAATAAGACATTTGTTATTTATTTGTCATGTTTCCATGCTGTAGGTGAGCCCAGCTTGCTGGAGAGGGGAGCTACTCCCATGTGGACACCGCAGTTGGGGGGCAGCAGCAAAGCTCCTGCTCTGGACCGCCGGAGATGGAGGATGCGGGTTCAGCTCGGTCAGAGGAGCCGGGTTGGGGGCTGTCCTCTGCCTCGGGAGCATCCCGGCTTGGCTCAGGGCTGCGATGTGGCCCATCCCGAGTGGGAGAACCAAACCAGCCCTTTGTTCTTGGGGTGAAACCCGCTCCAATGGTAAAGCCAAGGATGGGGCAAGACTTGGGAAGGGGAGGATGGTTTTAGGGGGATGTTAGATGGTTAACTTGGGAAGAGGAGGATGCTTTTAGGGAGGATGATAAATAGCTGATGCATTATTGCCGGTAACAGGGCTTTGGGGACAGCGCAGAGCCCACGCACAGGGTACCGCTGACCCCACAGCTCACCCCACAGCCTGCGGGACGGTCCGTGCAGCTCCTTTGGAAATCCTGCATCCCACCCCTCCTCGCACACTAACAAGCTGCTTGTAGCACATCCTTCAAAGAAACTGCCTGATTTCTTTCCCTTGCTGTTTTCACACGCCGCTTATCGCCTAACGAGGAGCAGTTGCCGGCTCGGCTGAAGGATGCTGTCTGCTTAGTGCTGGGGATGGGGAATCAGGATTCCTGGTACCCTTGGCTGCGAGGTTCGGAGGTCTCCCCCGCCTTTGGCCCCTCAGGAGATGCGGGGGAGACCTCCGAACCCATGCCTGGAGATGGTAGGTGACACTAGGTGTCCCCAAGCCTTGCAGGGAGGGGTACAGTGGGATGCTCATACTCAAGGACCCCACTTTTGCTTCCCCAGCACTGCTGCCAGGATCAGCCCTTCCCAAGCAAAGCCCCAGCTCCAGTCTTCACTGACATCTAGTGGCAACGGGGACACTTAGAGCTGGCATGGGGGGTGGCTGCTTGAAGCCAAAAAGCAGGGTGCAGCCTTTTCTGCAGGTCCCCATCCTTGGTGGGGTGCCACCTCCTTGCTGCGCACACCAGGCGGGGGACCTTGCAAATAGTGTCCCCGCCACTACCTTGGCTCTGCAGATGGGGACATCTGGAGTCACTAAACGGTCCAGGGTGAAAAGGCTTTTCAAATATGACAGCAAACCTTTGATGGCCGCAGGTTATCTGCTCTGTTGCCCTTCTCCCCACTCCTCCAGCAGCCTGGAGCACAGCTGCCCTCCTGGGCAAGGATGGGTTTTGAAACATGCTACTGGGGGCATTAAGCCATGAGGGTTTCTCACATCTTTCCCATCAAAAGAAATGGAAATTCTGGCAAGAGGGGCTAGCCTAGGTTAGCCTCGATCTGCTCGAATTGAGCTAAAAGCCACAAAGAGGCAAAAAGAAAAGCAGCAGCCGGAGAGGCGGCAGTGAAGGATGGGGGATGTTGAGGCTCTGATGTGCCCAGCCCCATGGAGATGGATTTCTCTTGATGGATGTGGGCAAGATGTTGCCTGGTCTTGTCACCCCATCGATAACGATGGATGATGTTGCTCTGCACCCACAAACCCAGTTTGTAACACCTGAGCCGGTGCAGCCACCCAGTGCAACCCATCCCTCAGCACTGCCCACTGGTGGAGCAGCTCTCGGGGCCAGAGCTGACCCATGGTCCCTGCAGTAATTTTACCTCCTCCGCCAAAAAACCCAAACCTGGTTCACTTTGTTGCAGTGCAAACACAGTTTTACACCTTGTCTAATCTCCACAGCTCTGAACTTCCCTCTCAAAGTGCCACAGAGCCCAACTCAGCCTCTGCGCTGCCGAGAATCGCATATAGGGGAACACATTATTTGATAGGAATCTGCCTGGGTTTTTTTTCTTCCCACTGAACATCCTTATCACAGCCCCGGTTGTGTGTGTGCACGCAGGAAAGTGGTTCCTTCCCATTCATCTGCTGAGGATTTGGTCGATTCGCTGCCCTCGGAGGACTATCAGAGCACAACGGTCTGACCATCCCTCTTCTGCAGAGAGAGGATAGAAATGAGCAGCTGGAAAGCCCCGTTCCCAACTCCAGGGCAGGAGGAGCAGAGTGAGGGGATCCAGACCTGACCCCAAAGAGGAGGGTAAAACCCTTGAAGAGCTTAGACCCCTCTCCATGCCCGTGACCCCTGATCTATAGGGGTACCTAATCTAATTTGCTGATTTTCAAGCAGATTCACTCCTGGGCAGGGCTGAAGCCAAATGGCTCTGCTAAAAAATAAAATTCTGCACTAAGAGAAGAGGAAACGGTTTGCCAAGGAGGTAGGAGCCAAGAGCAGCTGGCAGATGTATGTTCCCATTGCTCAGCGCAGTCAGAGCCCAGCATCGTAAGGCCCAAGGTGTTCAGAGCTCGAAGCGAAATGCTTTTTTAATGGGATAACATAGCCGTGATATTTATTTGAGGCTCATGTTTTGCATGCAGGATGGTTTTTTCCCCTATTTCTCTTTTTTTTTTTTTTTCCTTGCCACTGGGAAGAAGAAAATAAAAGCCTATAATCCTCAACTGGCAGGCGCAGAGGAGATAAGCTTCAGGTGCCTCCCAACGCTCACCGAAGAGTTTTGTTCTCCCACCTTATCTCTACCTCCAGGTCACGTCATCTCGGGGCTTAGTGCTGAGCACTGCTGTCCCCATCCCCGCGCCGGGCAGGCGGTCCGAGGGAGGGCTGCCTTCCCGAGCAATGCCAATGGCAGCGTGTTTCCCGACGATAACCCTTATCCCATCCCGACAAGGCTCAGCCGTGACGCGCAGACCCTGCCGGCGACGATGCGAACACCTGGAGCATCAACCCAGCCTGGCACGAGCATCCCTGGAAGGACTTGGTGAGGACGAAGCAACCAGTTTTCCCCATCGCTTCAGGTATTGTAGCTTTCAGTGCTAATTATTGTGTGTTTTAATTCATCCATCACTGATAGGATCTTCAAAGCTTAAATGTCTTGCTCTAATGCTTCCAGTTTTTTATTCCTTTTTTCCTTTGAAATCCTGCAAGGGAGCCTCTGGGACCCCACAGCTCTTGCTTTATGTTTGCTTTTAATCAGCTTGCTTTTCTTCCCCAAAACAAAGACAAATAATACTGCAACGGTTTCTCCTCAGAAATTTCTCCACATTGAGAAGAAGAGAGGGGGGAAGCGTGACTTATTAAAGGCTGAATTTCTTGATGTCTTTCCTCCTTTGTATCTGCTTTGCTGCAAGACAAACGACTCTCTTAATTTAGCTGAGGAATTGAAGGCTGCCTGTATAATTTGGCAGGGGTCCAGCCAGCCGGATGCCTGGGGAACCGCCGCAAGTGGGGACAGTGAAAATAAGGTGATGGGGTGCTGCATCCCACCCGATGCTGCATGATCGCCATGCCAGGGAGTTCGGGTCTTGTGTCAGAACGCTGCGTGGCATCATGGCGAGAGCAGCCCCTGTCCTGACGTGGTGAAATCCTGGTCCCTGGTGTGGTGAAACACCTCTGGTAGATGCTGGGAGGTTGGTTTGCGCTGCTCCAACACGGAGATGGCTGTGTTGGGTTGAGGTGGTGGTTAGTGAGAGGGAAAGCATCCGTACCTGCCCACGGGTGTCCCTTCCCGGCTGGCAGCGTTGAGGGTAGCACTGAGTTTCCTGGGATTATTCCAGGAGATGGGTTTGTTGGCCAAAAGCAGAAATCCTGCCTGCCCCTGTGGAGGCCCCAGACACGAGGGCCTTGCTGTAAGATGTCTCACTTCACAGACGAGCATTCGGCGTGGTTGGTCAGTGCCACCCTGCCGCCACCCGGACGGCCCCGTGTGGCTCCCGGGGCGCAGCCCCCGTTCCCCCACATCTCTGGGGTGCAAAACCTCATTACTCAGCAGCCCGGGGGTGCTTCAGAAGGAGGTGGGGGTGGCTGAGGTGGGCAGGATGGCTGTGGGCAGCGGTGATACCCCGGCACAGCCCGGGTGCCTGTACGGGTCGGCGGGGACACAACCCGCACTGGGAGGGCGATTGCGGAACTCTCGCGCTCTCCTCCTTCCAGAGAAGCCAAGTGGAAAGTTTGGGGTCATTTTTCTGCTTTTCTCATATTTGCTCCCTGCTGGAGCTGATTTATCCCCGCAGCTCGCAGAGCTACATCCGAGAGGGACATGTTTCGCCTTTGTAGTACACGAGATTGCTATAAATTATTAGCTTCTTTGTGTCAGCCAGAGCCCGACACAGCCCATAAAACTTTCTGGCCGTGTTATTGCTCTTGAATAGGGCACCAGGCTGCTGGCGGCGAGCTGGCCCAGACCCAAAGGAAAGGGGTTGCCAGCTAAAAGAATGGATTTTCCTCAAACATGAC
Source organism: Charadrius vociferus (assembly GCF_000708025.1). Taxonomy (NCBI): domain Eukaryota; kingdom Metazoa; phylum Chordata; class Aves; order Charadriiformes; family Charadriidae; genus Charadrius; species Charadrius vociferus. The sequence goes on from NW_009646633.1 coordinate 92,689, forward strand.
TCCCCCACCCTTGTTCCTAATGTCACCCACGGATTTCGGGGGTCCACGGAGCCTCAGCGGGAAGAGCTCTGTCCTCGCTGTCACTCACGGCTCCAGACAGCCACCGCTTGCTCCAGCTCTGCAGGTACCATGGCCACCCCTCCACCGTGAATGGGTGGGCAAAGCACCCCACAGCACGTGTTTGCGAGGCTTACAGGTGGAAGTAGTATTATTATTATTGTTGTTGTTATTATTATTATTATTATTTATTAACCCTGAGCACAGAACCAGTGAGCTTAAAAATTAGCGGTCTCAAGTCAAGATTTCAGTACATTCGATATATTATCCGTAAGTGATGTGAGCGGGAGGGCAGAGTGGGAAGCGAAGGGGATCTCACGAGAGCCACAAAACCCGGACTTTTAATTTAAAACTATCCTTCACTGACTTGAGCGTCTCTCCTGCGAGTCCATTTTTTATTTCCCCCTGTGCAGCAGTAATCAGGAGGTAACAAGGGAGAAGGGGAAACGGATTGTCTCGCAGCTCTATCTGGCCGATTTCAGTGCTGTAAATTACAGATATATATGGTACAGCGGAGTGCTGGGATATTAATTTCTGTTGTTGAAAATCACAGACCCTCTGCTTTAATTTACTGCTAAATAATAAATGACTTTGTAAGATGCTCAGCAAAGATAAAGACGCCTCGGTAAATCAAACAGCTCATAAGCACTTATGGAACAGTCTATCTTGGATGTGTACTTAAGTGGTGTATATTGTTCTCACAAAGCAGAAATAAGCAGGCGTTTAACTGATGCTATCTGCCAAAATAAAGGATGAACCCGTGAATCAAATGGTTTCCTGCAAATCCTCATTTGCATTTGCAGAATTAGTGGTGCTTTTGGGGATTCGGAAACATTTAGATACAAGCCCCAAACGTGTCCCACGGGAGGCAGTGGATGCAGTCAGTGGGGCTGTCACGGGGAGCAGCAGGTGGGTTTACATAGGGTTTATGTAGGGTTTATACAGGGTTTATCCACAGCTCAGCAGGAGAAGGAATGGAATGCACAGGTAAGTCTGGAAGAGCCCAGGGTTTGGAGCCTTCTCTCCTCACTCCTCACCCTGCATCCTCAAAAACACCCCCAGTGCATCCGTTCGAGAGAAGGGTGGCACCGGGAACCCAGATCTGCAGCGTGGATCTGCAACAGAGAGCCAGACCCCTGTCTCCTTCTGCCTCCGTTTCCCTCCTGGCATGCAGAAGATGCCCCGGGCTGCCACGCAGGTCTGTCTCTTGGCTCAACATGTGTTTTTTCTCTTGTGCCTGGGTCCATTTGTGCCGGGCAGCAGTGGCAGAGCTGCTAATTGCATCTGCAGGAAAGGCAGGAGCTCTCGGGCGGCCATAAGTAAGATGGATGTCGGGCTCTCGGCGCACAGCCCCAGGGATCCGGGAAGGCGACATCCCCGGTGCGCCGCGCTCCAGCTATTTGCAAAGGCAAGTTAGAGTCCAAATGATGGAATTAGAGTCTGAAGTGAAAATAAGATATTGATGTGGCCGATTTTGACATTTATATCGCGTGTTTGTTATGCAAATCGGCCAAACTCTACAGGAATGCAACAGAAGGAGATTGCAAAGGGCACCGGCTTGTGCGAGACTGGGGGCTCTGCGAGCAGTTGTGACGCCTGGCTGGGGATGGGGACATTTAGGGCTGTGGGTTTCGCAGAGCAAAAGGGTTTCTGCACCGCTCCCCAGAATGCAGTACGGAGGGATTTCCTTGGGATAATTTCAGTGTCCGGAGCTCCGGGTGTGCCTCCGGCTGTCTGTTTGCTGCCGTGACTTGACCTGGCTCGCAAGGGTACAGAGAGCTCCCCGGTGGAAAAGGACCAAGTGCTCTGGAGTATTTCAAAGGCATTTCAGAGCATGGAAGAGAGGGGATTGCCGCGGCCCCTTCAGGGCTGGCCCCCACTACCGCCCATCTCCGCGCTGCCCAGCCATCCTCTTGCTCAGACAGGGGTCTGCTGCAGTTAAAGATGGTTATCACCCCCAGCGCCTGCAGGCACGCTAAACACCTCGCTGCCAGCCCGCAGAGCTGTCCCAGTCCCACAGTTTTTATGGGAGGACCAGATGATTAACTGCTGGCATTGAGTCCTGCCCTGCAGGCACGCATACAGACAAGAAACATCGTCTCTGAGATCCAGCTGTGCTGGTGGAAGGAGTTAGCATCCCACAGCTGGTCAAGGCTGGATGCTGCTGCCTTTGTATATGTGCCGGTTGGGTAGTTTGGGGAGGACTCCTTTGGGGGTTGTTTTAGCAATAGGAAGAGGTCTAAGGCTGCTGTTCTGCAGGCATTAATTCACGCAGACAATGTTGAGCCACCAGGCAGCAGAGAGGAGCTCAGGGCTGGCTGTAGTTAGTCCATGTCTGAAGAGTTAGTCAAGCTCCACGACATACTGCTTTGTAGCTCGATGCTGTCTGCTGGAGGATAGATAATACCTGGGAAGCACAGCCATACGATACTGCATCTAGCAGAAATTCTGCCACAATGAGTTATTCTTCCAAAAAGCCCCCGGCAGGTGGGAGGCAGCAGCGTGGATGTGCCGTGATCAGCAGCGTGCCCAGCCACCGCAGCGCTTCTCATCTGATCTCAAATTCATGGTCTCAGGAGCAGACGGACACCAGCCCAGCTGGCTCCATCTGAAGTGCGCACACAAACTGCCCTGCTGGCAGGTTGATGGGAGAGAAACCTCCAGCTGGGGACAGTGACAAGTGCCTGAGAGAGAAAACATCTTTCCCCATCACAGCTGGGTTCAGTCGAGGATGTTTCTCTACGAGCAAGTGGGTCTGAATAGCAATTCATTAGATATAGGAACCTCTGCCACCTTCTCTGCGGCGGGGGACTGGGAACAGAGGAGATGCTGATGGGAGTAATTTGAGATACAACTGAGCTCTGTGGAGTAGGACATTTTCACTTTGTATTTCAGGTTAAGCCAGAGATCCCCAAGCTTTCAGCTCAGAAGCGCTGCAGCCCCATGGCGGGATGGACACCTTGGGCTCAGGTGTCCAGGTGACATGACCTGCCACACGACCAGCTGTGACACTCTCCATCCAGGGGGGACACGTGCATTTTTATCTCTGCTGGCCACATTTTCCAAGTGTGAGACGGGCCAGGCTAGCCCCACTCATGGCCTGTTTCTGATGCGGCAGGAACTGGAGCACATCAATGGTCCTGTGCGTGGGGGCAGATGAAGTTCCTCGGTATGAGCCGCCCCCGGAGAGGCAGGGGTTTGTGTGTGGTGGGAGCAGACTGGGAGCACGTACAGAGCCAGGTTTTCACATCAGAGATACCCAAACTGACGCATGGGACAAGGGCTCAGCTTTGTTTCAAACTCTGGTGAGTGTTTTTACCTATTTAACTCAATGCCTGGATCTGCAGGAGACCAACTTTCTGGCAAAACTGCCCACCAGCAGCTGGTACCACCCTCGGCGTTTCTGATCTTGCCAACAGAAGAACACGGGAGAGGCCAAAATGGACTTTAAAGTACTCTCAGGACTCAGTGCACTGAAATGTTTTTCCTCTTTGCAGACCATCTGGAGAAGCTCTGGTGGCAGCAAACCCTCCGGTCTGCACATTCTCCCCATGTGTGTGCTGACCTGATGGACGAGCTGCAATCCCTCGAGCTGATGGCGCTTCCCACCCAAAAGAGGGGGAAAAGAGGGTCCCAAAGGCACGGAAAGCCTCAACTCTCTGCTCTCGAGTGCCATGTGCTCCTCACAACAGAGCCAATATCCACATGTCCCATGGGACGTTCTGCACGGGGGCGATGGAGCAGCCGTGGTAGCCGATGGCCCCATCAACGGGAATCGCAGCACTGTGGTCTGCCACGTTTCGCACCGCTGCAGCAGTGGCTCCGAACACAGGAGGATCCAACCCCAGTGCCATCAGGCTCCTGAAGGCGTACGCTGTTTTGTTTTGCTAACGCTGTTGAAAGACAGGGCAGCTCCAATTTGCCCGGAGCTGCTCAGTTGTAACATGGCACTGCAGGGAAGGGCTCTACAGAAAACCACATTTGACAGTGAAAGCTTTTTGCTGGAGCGCGGCATGAGAAAAACAAATTACTATGGCATAAACGAGCAAATCCATCATCAGAGGGAAGAGAAGGAGAGAATTGGTTTAAGGATCCACGTACGAGACTGTGACAGTAATCGTATAAAGGCCCTTTAAATGTCAAGGGGGATGAACATGGTTTAACAGCAACAGAAATGCTGCCAAGCTGGGCGACGTGTAACAAAGCACACGGATGGATAGATCTACCTATTATCTGCTTCCTGGAAAAAAAAGCAGAGGGAGATAATTCAGGTTTACGCTTGATCTAGTGTGTAAATCTCAGAGAGGTAATGTTTTCTTTTATCAAAAAGGGGGGAAAAAAAAAGAAAGAATTAGTTTGTTTTCAGAGCTGTCCCCGCCATCAGCCAGACAGCACAGGTTCAGCTGTACAAATGAGATACATAACATTTAAAGCTGGCTGCAGCCCTGACAGTATTACACCGAGGAAAAATGAAAAGATGGGGGTGTGTGGAAGCCGATCAGTCGGTGCTGGGTGGCTGCGTGGTCCCGTGGCTCCTTTCAGCGGCACCGAGATGGAGAGGAGAGACAAAAGAGGCTGTGCGAGGGGAAGGGGACGTGGCAAAGGCGTGCAGCAGGTTGCAGCCTTTGCAGCATTGATTATGAAATACTTTTCCTTTCAGGCTCCACATACTCGTGCCCCTGTGCCGCCCTGCTGCGCTGCCCCAGAGGGAAGGGGGTGTCTGTCCAGAGCGGGGTGTCCAGCTGCCTCCTGCACCTCCCTGCCGGGCTGGTGTTAAACATGGCTGTGAGGGTCTCAGAGCCCCTCTAACTCAGCTGGAAAAACCCATCTCCCTTGTGAGGGTGCCCAGGTTGCCTGCCGCAGCCTGGCTGGCTCGTCCAGGCCTGCAAGGAGCCTCCTGTGGCCACTGAATGTGAGGTCCCAGGGTCCAGCCTTGGGCAGATTGGCTGCAGGGCTCTCCCACTGTGCTCTGGCGCCATTAAAGGACTTAACTCCGATAACAAGAAAAAAAAAGAACTACTGAGCATTACCGCATCCAACATTAAACCAGCAACACATGAAAACCTGGGCTATGTCGGGGGACAGGTGAATGTCCCTCGGCTTGTGACCACTGGTTGAGCGGCAGAAAGGGCTTTGTACCCTGAAAAGCACAGAAGCAGGTTTTCCAAAGTGAGATCCTCAAACCTGCAGGTATTTATGTTTTCATCCATCCCTTTGCATCACAATTCTGTGTGCAAAATGGGGATCATGACCTCTGATTTCATGGGGACTGGAAAGACGTTCCTCAGCATTTGTAAAACACTCTGCCTGTATATTTACAAGCACCAGAAGAAAAATCACAAGAAAATGAACAGTTTAGTATTCAGAGCAGGCTCCGAGCAGTGTGCAGGCGGCATGGCACGGGCTGCGCACCGACTAATGGGAAACCAGAGCACTGAATTACCTGCTCAGCCGGCGGGGCTGATCTGCCCTCGCAGGCATGGGGCCAGGCTGGTGGGACAACGAGTTGTCACCGTGTCATTCAAGCCCCTTGCTTGAACGCGCCGGCACCGAGAGGCCCCACTAAGGTTTTCACGGGCAACCTGAAAGCGAGTGTTGGCTAGCAGTGTGGTGCTTGGCTTCACCAGCTGCTCTTTTTTGTGCAGGTTTTGTACGTCTGATTTGGATCTGTATGTATATTTTATAAAAGGCCTGCTAAAATGTGTTATTGCAGAAATAAAGCTAAGCGCTTGTTCATTTTTAATGAGCCATCGGGGAGAAAGCTGTTGCATGTGTGTCGTAGTGTTTTTCTTCTGTTGGGCTGGTTATACCGAAATGCCTTGGAGGGAAATTTGTGATGAAATTACGTGAGTGCGATAGCTTTATCGACGCTGAACACCCTCTCTGGCTCAGGCAGGAGCAGAGCTGTTGGAGCCCCTGAAGGTGAAACAAAATTCAACATCAACAGGCGGCCTCAAAAACCACCAACAGAAAATTTAATCTAAATACTGGTTTGCTCCGTATTAATGGGGAGGCAGTTCCGGCTCCAGCCAAGAGCAGCCTCCGAGCTCTCTGTCTGCAGAGATTTTGCCATTTTGGGGGGATATAAACCCAAACGCAGCACCGTCCCGGCACGTGGGCTGTTCCCCGAGCTGGATGGGGTCACAGTCTCTGTTTCCCCCGAGGCCCCCCCAGTTCTCGGCTCTCGTCCCGGCAGTTTCACGGCGAAGCCCGAGCGGTGCCCGGGAGCCCCGATCCCCTCTGCAGCCCCGGGGGACGGTGGGGCCCGGCCCGGACCCCGCGGCGCCAGGGAGAGCCGGGACCGCCGAGCGTTCCGCCAAGGCCTGGCGCCCGGGGCTGAGACTGCCCTACCCCCGGGGCACTCGCCACCCGGCTACCCGCCCTCGGGCCAGGCTCGGGCC
>NW_009646633.1:99593-114490 GCF_000708025.1 Charadrius vociferus
GGGGGGCAGGGGGAGAGCTGAGTTGGGCCCGAGGGGTGGAACGAGCGAGCCGTGCAGCGGGGAGGGGGCTGTGGGGTGGGCCTGTGTGTGTGTGTGTATACTGAGACTGTTTGTTTTACTTCTGAATTTTCCCAAAACTTTGTGTGTCACAGGATTTCCTGCTGGAGCTTAGCCCCAGGGAAGCCGCAGCCCCGAGTGGTGACCGCCGGTGGTTACGTTGGCCCTCGGTGCTTCCACCGAGCGAGAACCAGGCGAGTTGGGTGAGCCCTGTGGGTCGGGTGAGCCTTGTGGGTCAGGGGTATGAGGGGTCTGTGGGCGCCGTGGCGAGCGCAGGGCTGGGGAAGGGCTGCTGGGCAGTGGGGCCAGCGGGCCCAGCCTCGTACCAGCCAGCCTCACCCATGCCCGAGATCAACTCCCCGGCAGGCTCCATGCTGGGGTTCATGCTGTGCAGTAACAGGTGTGAGCATTCATGCAGCGTTTTGATGGTCATGTATGATACTGCATACAACAGGCTTCTACCTAGGCCAAGGAAAAACAGCTTTCAGATTAGTTTCTTTAATGTATGTGGAATCTTCTTTTGAAAATATTCTAGCAAAATTAAACTGACATTGCCCTTCCTTTGCAGGCAAGTTTTACAGACATAGAAGGAGAACTTAGGTACATTGCACATACAGGTTTTCCCTTGATTTATCACTGGTGCTATCTGAATTCCAAAACTATGTTCCCCACGTAGTAGGGAATACTGATAAGGTGGTTTCTTTACTTGAGCAAATTGTAAGGCTTTGTTGGAACTTGTGTACTTAGCTCTCTTGTAACGTCTGTGATTTTCTTTACTGATTGGTTTTTCTCCTGCAGCTGGGGAGTTCAGCTGGGGTCACAGCTCAGGTGAGCATGTGCTCTTGCAGGCATGGGAAGGGGAGCGGGAAAGGCCTGTGCTGTGAACCTGGCACCAAAGTGATCCTGGCTTCTGACGAAAACTTGTTGCCAAAAAAAAAAAAGCACTTTTCCTGTTTGTTTTTTGTGTCGGTTGTGTGATCTGGCTCACAGCGAGGTCACCCCAGATGGTTGCTCCTGTACAAGGGAGGAGCTGTCAGACCGTGGGAGGAGGAAGGTGCTCTTTAAACCAGCTTTGCCATCGCTGTGTTTTACGCGTGGCTGTAGCTGACCTGCTGGTGATCAGCGAGCTCTCTCAGTGCTGTTTGGGATAAAATGAATTGATATTTCATTGCCGCTGAAGTGGGAGACCCTCCCTGCCCCCCGTCCCAGCAAAATGCGTCCTGTGCTTACCTTGACCTGGCACTTGGATTCGTCAGGCCTATGTGTGAGCAGATTTAACCCAATAATGCAGCAAAAACAAGCTGAGGAGAGGAAAAATAAGTAACTTTTCTAGCACATTAATGAAGTTATGGGAAAGCTAACATTTTTAAAGGTTGGGAGGGAGAGGAAGGACTGCGCAGTTTGAGGGTGAGGAAAACAACTTTTCTGCCCACTGCAGTGGCTTTGTTTTGCGGGGAGCTCCACTGAGCTGTAGAGACCATAGTTGCCATGCAGAAGCTGCCAGATATTGTATTTCCAATCAGATCTTAAAAACAGGGGCACTGCACACCAGCAGCACCTGAGCTAGAAGCGTGTGATTGAGGGGAGCTCTAATATGCTGTTTCTCTGTCCAGTCTTACGCCATTTTAATCAGGTGTGAACCATCCCTGATAATTTTAGTGGGGTGTTAATCAGGAGCCTGGGGGTTTAACAAGCTCACTGTTATTTTTGTGTGTTGCATCTGCTTATCCTTCAGGTGGTGATTTTTTTCCACGGTATTTCTTACCCAGTTCATTCTGCCAGGGTACCCGCAACAGTATGAAGTGTATTTTTGAAGAAATGCTGTGCCTTCTCAGCAAAAATGAAGCAGCGTCTCTGGCTCAGGGCCTTCTGGTGCCAGACCCGAGTGCTGCATCCCCGTGACACAGCACTGATCCAGTACAAGCTCACTTTGCCAGCTCTGATTTGCTGGGGACCGGTCTAGGAGGTTAATGCTGTGCTGGCAGGCTTTCTGCTGGCCACATGTCTGACCTTCTGCTGTCAGCATCAGCCAGCATAAGCTCTGGGCTGTGTGTTACGGCTGTTTTGGCAGAAATGCAATTATGTTCCCGTGCCTGGTATGATCAGGCATGTGCTTGGGTTGATCTGGCAGCCTTATTTTACCGTGACACCACAGGCTTGAGAGTAGCTTCCCCCGCAGCTGGAAAGGAGATGGTGCTGCTACTGTACTCTTCAAAATTTTCACAGTAGAAATGCTATCGGGAAAGATTTTAAGGAGAGCTGAGATGGGATGCTGTTTCTCTTAGATGTTTCAGTTGATGCTGATGCAGAGAAGTTGGCTCTGTGTAGGACGGTGGTCTCTAGCTTTTGCTGGATATCTGGCTAACACCCTGACCGGGTAACGTCCCCTGCACTGAGCAAAGCTGCACTCTATTCACCAGATGCAGTCACATGTGTTGAATTTGCAACTAATTCTCCCTTTCTGCTTTGTCTCCTGATGTTGAACTGACCTGGGCAGAGCTGTCTGACAGTCTCAGGCTGCAGTTAGAAGACATTTCACTTGTGTACTGCTGCAGACTGACATCTTCGATCAGTTTATTATTTGAACAAGCATTTCCCTTTCCTTTCCCCAAGGAAAGGGAATGACAAATTGGTATTTTTGACCACACAGGTTGTCAGAACAAAGCATACGTAGCACTAGATAGGGTGATTACAAATATCCTGATCTTGCACCTGGAAAATGAGCTGTATTTATCCTTTAAATCTAAAATTTATAAATTTTGCTATACGTAAAACTTGTCAGTTTTCTAATAAAGGAGGGAAAAGTTGGATCTAAGTCACAAAAGTATCTTCTAAGCTTGAAGAATTTTAATTTTAAAAGCAAAGTTATTTGTCTGACCGAGAATTTTCCTATCAGCTAACTTTTAAACACTCAGGCATTTTCTCAATTTAATTAATATGCATCGTAACCATTTGCAGGAGGGCCTTGGATCACGAGCTGCTTGTGACAGCCTTGTGGGGTCTGACTACCTGGTGCACACGCTGAGCAGCTCTGATGTCTCTGCCCAGCTTTCCATGCAGCGTGCTTCCTCTGACTGAACGTCCTGGTCGTTTCTTTTCAGGTGGCTGGACCAGAAGATCCTTCCGCAGGATGGTGAGAGTGCTGCCCTTGCAGTTTGGTTATACCTGTGTGGTCTTTTTAGGTTATAGAAAGTAGTTTTGCCTAATTAGATGCTAAACATGAATAAAATCCAGTTCAAAGCTGACTTTCTTCTTTTCTTCTTATTTAATACTTGCTATTGTGCGTGGACAGAGTAGATTTTTAACATGCTGCAAGTGTGCATACAGGCAAGTAGGCATGCAAAACTACTTCTGTACTGACACTTGTGGCTTGTGCCCGGGGCAGTCACATGCTGGACAAGCGTAGTGCTCTCTAGATTTCATGCTCTGGGGATCTGTAGGGGTAATTCAATCTTGAATTCAGCAGCACTGAAGGATCTGAGAGCATCTCCTCCGTGTGCCAAGCTCCCGTCTCCACTAGAGGGTGCGAAGCTCCACAGAATGGTTGAATTTCGCTGAAACTGGAAAACGAGGAGACTTCCTTTAATCAGATGTTGGGGCTGTGGTGGGATTACGTTCTCGCTGAAGATCCCCGCTCTGCGCGTTGGCAGCAGCCCAGGTTCCTTGTGCATTACACAACCATCAGCCGGGCTCGCAGTGCGCTCCGTGTGATGCTGCTCGGCCCTGGCCAGTGGAATTACTCGTAAGCAATGTGTGTGTGCACCTCGGGGAGGCAGCTCTGCTATGGGTGTGATGGCGCCCACCTCCAGTGCGGGTTTCCTGGAAGAGGTCGCTTGGAAGGTTAACTTGCAGATGCCAAATTCCCTTTCCTTCTGTGTGGGTAGTAAAATGTACACCTTTGCTAACAGCAAGTAGTAACTTTTCATTTGCAGTGCAAAGAGCCTGGCTCCTAGATTTCCTTTCATGAGTAGAGGGAATTTCCACTCTATCTGGAACACTCCCAAGCCAAGCCTGAGGCCCATGTGCTGTGAAGTGCCGTGAACCCATGCTGCTCACTGGGTTGTGTGTGTTCCCAGTGCATTGTGTTCATTGGGAATGCTGCAGAAGCCACTCGGCTCACGGTGGCCACGCTGGCTCCTTGGCTGAGTACAGCATTTCTTTCTCGCTAAATTTTCCCTCTTAACTGTCACGTTAAGAAGGAATTCCTGAGCAGAACCGAACCCAGCGATGCTGGCTTTGCTCCAGCGGCCACAGTGCTTGAGAAAGAGTGCCTGAAGGAGAGATGGGCATCTTCGCCAGTATGTGATTGCTGCAGCTTGAGACTGGGAGGAGTGTACGTGCCCCTCCAGCTGCTGGTATCAGGTGGGGTCTGTGGACATTTCGAAGCTTGATCTTTCCATCCGAGAGGAGAGCCGTTGGCTGAAGGATGGTGTCTGCCGGTTACTGCTCCTACCGCAGCCGCTGGGTGTCGGGGGGGAGACTGGCTGGAGAGGGATGGGGAGGCAGCCGAAATGGGGTGGTGCTCGCAGGGCTGAGGAGGGAGTGTGGGGAGGTGAGGGGGTGCCTGTGGGAAGGGCAGTCCTGCAACAGCTCTTCTGCCTTTGCTTTGTTTTCAAGGAAATTTTACATCTCTCTGACCTTGTGCCTTCTGCAATAATAACATCAATGTTCTCTTTGAAGGTTTTAATTCAGAATGGCTCAGCAAGGAGCTGGTCACCGTTTGCCTTTAAAAAAAATAAATGTGCTTTTCCCCATCTTCTCCTGGGGGATGCTGTGTCTTGATACAGTCCTATGCACATGACTGCCAAGCGTGGTCCCCAGCCCGTCCTGGCGCCTCTCCCGGGGTCTTGCTGTGAAGAGTCCAGCAGCTGAAGTCATTAGTTGCACTAGAAGCACGGTTACAGTAAAAGCCTCTTTGAGCTGACGGGTACGGGCAGGACGCAGCCTCCGCTGGCTCGGTGTGCTGAGGTCTCTGCTTAACCAACATGTAAAGTGGATTAGAGATTGTAAACAGCCTTCATTTGAGGAAAGCACAACCGACCTGGGAGAAGTGGGTCAGTTGGATATTTGGGGCTGTGTAACTCGCAAATCATGCTTAAGGGTCTTATTTGTTTTATCAGCTGAAGTGACTCAAATTGCATTGTAAAAGTGGTTTGTGCTTGTCTGGAGCAGGGTGATGCATCCCCTGCCCCTGTTCCACGGCCTCTTGTGGCCCCGGGAAGACGGGTGCACCCGGGTTTGCTTATCAGTTGCCCATTTGGTTTTCTTCTAACTTGAAGCTGCTGTGAACCTCTTAAATAGCAACTGAGAATTTCTTGCCAAGACAAAGAGAGCAGGCAAACACCCTATAGCCAGTCAGTGCTGGTAGCACACAGATATGTTTTGAAGTCTGTGCTGTTTTACTAGTTTTGCCCAATAATTGGGTAAAATTAATCCCTGCCGTGGTTAGCTCCAGACTCTCCTGGAAGGGAAATTGTTTTTAACCCTGTGGTCAACAAGGTGCTTATTGCCCTCTCCCTCGCTGCTCCCTCTCTTGCCCATGCGAAGGTGGGCAATGTCAAACAGCTCCTCTTTTTCGAGGATTTCACGCATCCCCAGCAGGTCGGTGCTGGGCAATGCGAGGGTGGTTGCGAGCCCTGCGTGAATTGCACCCAGGAGAGGTGCTGAGGGGGATGGTGGGTTGCACCCAAATGCAGTCCTTGGGTGTTGTCACCAGATCCCTGAAGCAGTTCTTTCTCCAGCTCTCCAAACACACACCATTTATTTTTCTTCCCTGGCTGTGAAGAGATTGTGTGCAAAATGCTTTGACCACCACCGAAGCTCCGTGTTTTCGCAAACACAACCCCACCGTCGAAGCATGAGTAATTGTTTGGAGGAGCCTCGTCTGCCGTTTGCGCCCTGCGCGCTGCGATAAGGTTGAGCCATGCACTTGTTTGTGCCGTTTGCAAGCTGTTCCTTCCTGAGCGGCTCATCTCACGAGTACACGAGTCTCCAGAGCAATGAGTTATCTGCTTGGACGCGCTCTCTGCGCTGACAGTGAGCCGAGGAAGCGTGCTTTGTTGGAGCAAGGCCTTCGCTTGCTGGAGGGAATGTTGCTTTTTGGCAGGTCGCGGTCCTGGTGGCCCTCCAAGTGCTGCTTTACCCTGCCCTGGGGCAGCGCGGTGCCTTCGCTCCCCACGTGGCCCCTGGGTCTCTGCAGCTTCTGATCCATCTCTGCATCCTCCTTGAGAACAGCTCCACGGATGGGAGCTGCTCTAATCCTTTACCCGGTGGGTGGGCTGCCCCGCCACAGCATCTGACCTGTTCTTCCAGCCCCAGGTAGCTCAGCTGCCCTCTGCTCTTCCCTTACACTCTTGGGTCCCTGTTTCCCAGTGCATGGGATTTCTCTGCTGGGTTTCACCCTGTGCCCGAATGTGGTTCCTCTGGCTGCTTTGGGAATGTGGGACCGGAGCTGCTCCAGCAGCCCCACGCCGCAGAAAGGGAGCTGCAGCGCTCCTGGTGCTGAGCTCCGGTTGGCTCTCCGAACTCCTCGCAGGGAGCTGCTGACGCAACTCGCCCGCCTGGCAAAAAAGCATTTTATTGTTGCTGGATGAAGGAGCTCGGCTGGCCCACAGAAAGTCCCGGTGGGCACTGGGCGAGCCGGACCTCTGCCTTTTTGGCAGCATCAAGCCCTTGTGTCAGCTCTGCGGGTCGGGGAGCTGCAGCCTCGCTGGCTCTGCTTGTCCTAACCTGCTGCCCGTGCACAGCTTTCTCAAGTCCTCCATTTCTGATGGGTGAGGTCATGCTCTGCGCATCCCATGGCTTTTTGGAAAAATTTCTCCCCACTGTGTTTTTGTGGGGGAGATTGTGATCCGTCCTGCAACATAAACCCGGGGCGCTGCGCACAGAAGCTGCTTGCAATCTTCTCTCCTGCTTCTAACCACAGAAGAGGGTTTTTTAAGGACTTTGCAGTAGTTCTTCCTGCAAGGGAAAATCCCGCTGGACTCGAGGCCCTGGAGATCTCAGCGCTGAAGGTCAGCCCTGAGCTCTGCCAGCCAGCCCGCAGCGTCTTGCTCCCTGCTGAAGCTGCCCGGCAGCGCTGCCCAGGACAGCAGGCAGCTCTGCGGTGATGGCAGCCAGATCTTCATGGCAAAAATGGGTCTATCCAGCATGGCAAGGTCAGGGCACTTGGGTTTGGGGAAATACTGCCCTTTCTGACATGCAGCTGATTTCTTTTCCCTGGCAGGAAAGTGCCCCAGCTCACGGCAGGGCTGTGATACCATCGCCACATGTCAAGGGCAGGGGGAATGACTTGGCTTTTCAGCCCATTTGGATGCCGAAGAAGTAAAACTTCAAGTCAGGACTCTTGGACCAAGATGCAAATTCTCTATAATAACATTATTTCTTCCATAACAGGGGAAAAAAAAAAATAGAAAAATGCGTCTCCCCTGGAGAGCGCTGGTTGCAGGTGCAGTAAAAGCTGTCAGTGCCCTCTCCGCTGTGCTCGCAGACACCGGTGATAAGAGATAGTGCCACACACAGCTCTGCCACCTGCCAGCACGGCCCGATAAGGAGGTTTGTGCTTGATAAAATCTGCATAACCTGCTGGGCCAGAGCAGCCACGTTCATCTTCTTTTCAGACTAATCAGGATCTGCTAAATGGAAAAAGTGGAAAATCAGACTCGGAGAAATTGGTGTGGGCTGTCAGGCTTCTCTCAGCAAAACTGAGTGCAAGGCTGATGGCTTTTGCGTGGTTGGAGCAGGCACTGCAGCTCCTCTGTGCTTTCCAAATGCCGCCATTGGAAATGTCTTCAGAACCAGAGGCCCAGCTTCAATTAGAAGGTGAACCGTTCCCTTCTTGCCAGTCAGCACAAGGCATGGAGGACAAGCTGGAGCCAGCCTCCTCCCCTGATTTTCCACATCGAATTCATCCTTCAGGCTGAATAATTATTCTGTCTTCCAGACAGGGTTTAAGGGAGTTGTTTTTATTGACGGGATGAGTGTTTTCCTCCTAGATAATGAATCCCGGTCACAGAGCCCCGGTCTGGCTGTCTCCCGAAGGCTGAAGGATGCTGCCTGGGTACAGAAAGGTTGGGACGTCGTGATGCTGTGAGCGTTTCTTCTTACAGTCCTTGATCCCAAATTCAGTGCTCTAGAATTACCACTTCTTTTTTCTTTTACATTTCTGAAAAACTAACCCCACCAAACACTCTAAATTTGGCCTGATTTTTCAGCGTTGGAATTTCCCGTGGAATATAAAACGTGGGATTAGCCAAGAGGTCATAAAAGATGTGTGAAAGTAAAACCCTCAGCGAGGCACCCTGCTCTGCTGGGCTGCCTTGATGTTGCTGGAATCTGTTTTTGTGCTCTCGCCTGGGTTGTTTGTTTTTAACTGGTCTGTGCATGATGTTCTGGATTTAAAATACGTGCCCTGTTCCCCGAGCCAGAGGGCAGCCCGTTGGGACAGAAGGGAAAAAAGACCTGCTGCTTCCTGCAGCCAGCTGCAGCGGAGAGGGATGTGAAGCATGAAACCCTGCGGGTGCCTAGGAGTAGGGGATGGATGGGTGGATGAAAGTGCCCTTCCCCTGGCCACGGGATGGAATAAAATATCTCATCGCTCTTGTGAGGCATCTAACGCTGAGCATTTTTTGTCCTAGGTAGAAAGCAAAAGAGCAGTCAGTGCCTTTGGCAACCCGTGGGAGCTTGGCTTACTCCCATTTTACAGATGGGAAAAGTGAGGTGTGCATGGCCCGGCGGGTGAGTCCTGGTGCTCTCCTCTCCTGGAGCTGCGAGCAGGGGGCAGGGTGAGGGGAGGCACGCAGGGGATGGGTCCCAGCTCCGGGGCGGGGAGGCCAGCGGGACCACCAGTGCCCTGAGCCCTCCTGCAAGATAATCCGTCCAAGGGCGTTGTTGCCAACGCTGCGATACGGCTGAACGGGCACTGGTGGGAATTAACTTGAGGGCAAACACGCAGGCGCTCGCAGTCCGAAGAGGAAAGCGAAGCTGGTGGAGCTCTGTGGGGATGGTATTTTCTCTGCACCACTGGTCCCTCCTCGTCCCTCTCCATGCACAGCCTTTGCCGTGCCCTGGTACTGTCTTGCTGTGATGGTGTGTTCCCTCCCGGCCCCAACCTGTCCTTTATCTCCTGTAACCCTGCCCAAGCGGTAACCATCCGTGGTGGTCATAAGGGGGTCCCTCTAGTCGTGGTGGTGGCATCCGGGGCTCAAAGGTGGTTTTGGGGAGACAGATAACACGATAGCCAAGGGCTAACTGCAGCAATGCGCCCTCCTAACCACAATACTGGTACTGTGGTCGACATGCAAATATGACTCTAAGTTAATCATCTTACCCCCATAAATAGTGAACAGCCCAAAAGCCTTTGGAGCTCTCCTGAACAGCAGTGGGCTGCGCACCAGCATCTCCCCTTGGGCAGGGACCCCTCTCAAGGTTACTCCTCGAGGGTAAGAGATTCCTTGCTACAACAGATCCTCGGTAAGGGGTTTATAGCATGCTCAACTTTGAAATTCTTAGCGAGGTGATATAAAGGATTGATTGTGCTTATATAATGCTTTAGACATAAGCTGTTGATCAAGTCTGGGGCTAGGATTGGATCCAGCCACACCCAGACGCCTCTCTGAGAAGTTTAGAAAGCCGGGGGTCCTCTCTGAACCTCATGACTCAACAGGAGGGTCTCCCTGAGGGTTCCGTCTGACCCTGTCCTCTATGCAGTAAATAACCAAGTGTACCTTGCCATTGGATTTTGTTAAAACTGTCGCATTTACTATCAAACTTTGTTGAATCGTTGTTTTGTATCAATAAATATATTGCCGCTTCTCCCTTACGAGTGAAGTGCATCGCTCCATCCGTGACACTTGCAAGGCAGAGCAGAGGGAAAGGACGGCCAGGGCCGTGGCGGATGGTGGCACGCTGCGTGCAGCAGCGGTGCCCGGCAGCCGCATCCTGGTGTACTCATCCAAACCCAGGAGTGATGATGGAAGGTAGGTCAGAGACGGACTGTGTCCTCCGATGCCAGATCCTGGTACAAAGCCAGCTGCAGAGCAGCAGCCAGGGTCGTAACCCAGCCAAGCAAATCCTTCATCAGCTGAGCATGAAATGGGTATTTATGTGTGCTAGTCAAAAAATAATGAGGAAGGGGGCAGAGGTGTTTGCATATGCACCCATGTTTTACCTCAACTGCAGATGGGCCAAATCTTGAGTGCTGGGGCCGGGCTGGGAGGAAAGCCAGACCCCGCGGAAGGGGAGCAGGTCCCGTGCGGGCAGGGGAGATGCCCTGGCTGCAGCGGATGGAGGCTGAACACGGGTAAGCAATGGGGAAAACTGCTTTGACCTCCAGAGCATGTCCCAACAAGTGCCTTGCTGTGGAGGTGGCTTCTCCCCTTGCACTAAGCTCTCAGCCCCATAGCCATGAGGCCACCTCGCTCCTCTGCCAGGTCAGTCCTCAAGAGCTGGCCAGGAACCAGCACCATGCAGCCACACGCCGGGAGCCTGGCCGTGCTCTGAGGGCACCTTCTGCTCTGCCCTCCTCTGCTCCTGGGTTGTGCTTAGGCTGGAAGAACCTTGAGGGCTGTGCCTGGCAGGCCGGACCTTGGGCTGGGACAGGAATGGGTTAATGTCACCAGCCTGTTATGCAAAGCACTGACCTTTGCATTGTCGGAAGAGGAAATGTCTGTACTTTCGATCTGATTTGTACAGGAATTGAGAGCATGGAGATTTGGGGCTTTGGCCTCTTCTGCTGAGTAAACAGCCACAGAACTTCCTGGTTTCCACCTTTCCTCCCTCTTCACCATCCGTTGAAGAGGCTCTGGTGGCTCTTTTAATGTGTGACGTCTGGGAATAGCGCTAGCAACCACCAGCTCGAGCCAGATCCTTCCACTCGGCATTGCTCAGCCTTCAGCGAAGGTTCACCTCTGCTAAGAGGCTGCTTTTAGCTGCTCCCTTGAGAGCCATTTTTAGGTCTGGCTGTAGTATTGGTGATAAAGTCCTGCGTTTACTGCTGGAGGGAGAGCACAGGCTGCAGGGAGGTCACGTCGGGGTGTCTCACTGGGCTGACCCTGGGGAAGGGATGAGGCTGGACTGGGTACCACTGCAGCATCACTTGGGCCCTTAGTTCCCACCCGTGCCAGGATTGCACAGCAGGAGTTGATTTCAGTCACTGTGCTTTGATGATACAGGGAGGGCGCAATCAAAGAGAGCTTAAAAATATATTTTTTTTTTAATCAGTAGCTAAGAAATCTGCCATGGCTCCAAGTTGGACCTTCGAGCCAGAGGTGAGCAGGCTTAATTTGACAGCTATTTCTTAAATATTTAAAGAGCTGCCTGGAATAAACTGAATGCTTCCGAGTAGTGACCTAAATTCTACTTGCTGTAAATTTCAATAGAAAGTGGATTTGTGTGCCTGCCAGGAGCAGGCCACTTTGCAGCTTCATCGATCTGCCCAAACCATGTGCTGTGCAAGTGCCTTCCTCAGCAGATTTTTAAAGAGCTCGCTGCTGCATGCTACTATCCCGAAATGTGGCTTCTTTCCTTGCTTTTCTCCTCCCTTCCTCTCTCTTTTTTTTTTTCTTCCGGGTGCAAATGCATCATTTGTTTACTAATCACATCGCATCATTAGCTGCACAGAGTCATCCCACCGGCTGTGTGGGCAAGGATATAGCAGCTGGGAAGGAAAATGTCACTCTCCTTCAGCTCACTTGATGAGCTTCGCTCTCAAATCCCCATCCCACGCTGCGGAGGCCAAAGACTTTTGCAACCCCGGGGGCTGTCTGCAGCTCTCCGCTCTCCAGCGAGGTCACCTGTGGTTCTGACACCCCGTCGAAGAAGCTTCCTTCCCTTCTGCTGTCCCCAAAGCGCTGTCTATCCCTGTGCAACCACGACTTTGGATCTTGTGGAGAGGTGTGATGGTAGCACAGATGGCATATAGCGAGCCTTGCTAGGGAAGAAAGCCTGGGGAGATGCGGTACTGCCAGACCTCCGGATGCACGAGCAACACGCATCTCCCCG
The DNA here is from genome assembly GCF_000708025.1 of Charadrius vociferus. NCBI lineage: Eukaryota > Metazoa > Chordata > Aves > Charadriiformes > Charadriidae > Charadrius > Charadrius vociferus. The sequence continues at coordinate 111,651 of NW_009646633.1, forward strand.
AGCCTGAGCAGGCTGATGCTGCTGATGCTGAGCTCCCTTCCCATGGCAGCATGTTTGCAGCCCACCTGCCCAGGTTAAACGCGGTGTGTGGGGGAGCTCCGTGCAGCCACCATGGGGACACAGGGCCTGTGCAAAACTACAGCTGCTCCGGCATTGTCAGACAGGGAGCAATTGCCTGGCTGAGCTGAATTAATGGGTGAGGGGAAAGGTGATGTGCCCCTGTGGCCCTGAAGTTGGGTACTCAGCCTCGCCATCCTCGGAAGGAAGCCTGGAGAAGAGAAGGCTCCAGGGAGACCTTATAGCTCATTCCAGTCCCTAAAGGGGCTCCAGGAAAGCTGGGGAGGGACTCTTGATCAGGGAGTGTGGCAACAGGAGGAGGTGTAATGGTTTTAAACTGGAAGAGGGGAGATTTAGATGAGATATTAGGAAGAAATTCTTTACTCTAAGGGTGGTGAGGCACTGGCCCAGGTTGCCCAGAGAAGCTGTGGCTACCCCATCCCTGGAGGTTTTCAAAGCCAGGTTGGATAGGGCTTGGAGCAACCTGGGCTGGTAGATGATCCTTTAAGGTCCCTTCCAACCTAAACCATTCTATGATTCTGCACAGGAACCCTATTCTGGGGCTGGGGGGAACATGACATCCTGGTCCCCCTGCCACTTCTGCCTTTGTCTCTGCACGAAGGTGATGGTCCTGTGGGGACTCCAGCCTGGGGCTAGGCCACGTAACAGCGCAAAATGTGTCATGTTTTGGAAGCCCCATGGCCTTGCCATGGCTCAGCGAGGGCTGTGCACCCTGGGCACTGCGTGTGGAGCAGGCAGACTGCGGCTGAGGCAAAGCAACAGAAAATAAGGGACTAACCAACAGCCCTGTCCTACAGAATGATGTGCTGGCATCCAGCAAGAGCTCTGACAGCTCTTCCCCGTTCCCAGCATGTGGCAGAGCTGGCTTTCCAAGAGGAGCTTTCCTATGCAAGGTTGATCCCAGAGCTGCCAGGCTGGCACAGAAAGCAGACGGTCCTGCGAGCAGGCAGCGGTGGGCTGGGATTCAGGAGTGCACGCTCACGTTGAAGGTTACACCTCAAAGAAGTGGTCTCCAAAGGGTGAGGTTAGAAAATGTGGGTTTTCCTCAGCCACCTCCAGAGATGGAGCCTGTGCAGCTGGGAGCACGGGGGGGACTGAAAATACCCCAAACCCAACACGAGGGGTGGCTAGTGTCAGGGAGTCCACCCATGGCTGGAGAGAAATATTCCTCTGTTCTAACCAGTGTCTCTGTGTCTTGCTTATGGCTGAATATTGGGAAGAGATGTCTGGGGGTCCTCCGGTGCTCCTCTTGCTGTATGGGTGATGAAAGTGGGATGAAACCCCCATGCCAGAGCTGTGGAACCCAGGGCTCTCCTGCCAAGGGCTGCCACGGACGGGGCTTTCTTGGGCTGAGTTTTGGCAAGGCTGGTCCAAAGCAGCAGCAGCCTTTCCACTGCCTCTCCCTCCCCTTTGGCTGCCAGCACAGATGATGCCCAGGCACGGTGAACCTGGCTGTCCTCTCCGCTGGGAGAGGGGCTGCTTCACCTCTGCTGTACGACGCTGATTTATTTTCAGCAGTTAAACCTACGGCCTGAACAAAGAGGCCACAGCCTGAGCCGGGAATACGGGCAATCTTGGGGACAGAGCCTTGCTGGCTGTCAGCACTCAGACAAGGGCTCAATTCCTTTCTCATAAATCTGAGATGCTCTGCCGCTTTCCCGGCTTCTCGGCATCTCTGCTGGAGTTGCCTGTTCTTTATTTGCCTGAGGTCTAAAGAGATATGCTGTAGGTTTTACCAAGGCAATGGCCCGGGTCCTGTTCCACTCCCACCACCCTGAGCTTTCCCCTACTCCGGCCACTGATGTGGGGTTTCCAGCCTGGCCCCAGGTGGCTTCATCCGTCCCCAAGCCTTGTCTGTCCCCAACTGCAGGACAGGCAGGGAGGAAGGAGAATCGGAGGCAGGAGGTCTCCTGGCTCTCTCCTGCTTTGGTTTTGGGCAGTGTGGGTGGCTGAGCTCTTTTGAAGGGAGGCAAACAGTGCCTGGGAAGGGGAGGCTCCGCAAGCTCACCTGCCTGCACCCGGCAGAGTGGTGCTGGGGACCGCTGGCCGTAACCGAGTGCTGGGCTGGCACCAGCAGCGTCCCCGCTTCGCTCCCCTGCCCGGCACCGTGATGCCGCTCAGCAGCCCAGAGCCTGGGCTTTGTGGCTGGAGCAAATGCAGCTGCACTTGTCAGTGCCGAGGAAAGGGGTGTCGGGGTGTAGCTGCCACGGGAATCTGGTTTTAAGTGTCGGGAGCGTCACCAAAGCAGCAGTTTCTCTCCGCAACCCATGAGGGGGTTAAGTGAAAAATGAAATTTCTCTCTATCTCCTTCCTTGTGCTTTCTCATCTCCGCCAACGGAGCTGAAGATGGGGGAGGATTTTTTTTCTATATTTAGCTTTGGAGAAATTGCTATAACTAATCGGCTTTAGGATACTGGGCTCTCTCTTTTATTTTATCTTTTTCTGTCACTAAGACCTTGTCATGTGGCTGTGGACTGCGACTCGCTGGCTCTCTCTGTTTGCCGGGCTCAGGGTTTTTTTCTTCATGGAGTCAATTAATAACCTGTAAAAATAACACCTCCAGCTGTTCCACTTGCAGCTGCCAGGCTGGAGTCTAATTACCCAGCCTTGGATCCCAAATCCTGCTTTGCATGAAAAAGTGCTAGTGAATAGGAACAGGCAGAGGAGATGGCAATGCAGAAAAGGAGTGCGGTTTGGGGTGCTATTTTTAGCCTTTTCAAGCCCAATGTAAAAAGACCCTTAGGCTGCTTGTGTCCTGCTGA
>NW_009646633.1:114506-121786 GCF_000708025.1 Charadrius vociferus
TGCTGAATCTGATCATATGCACAATATTGTTCCCATGGCACAGCGCAGCAGCCGGGGTGGGTTGGGGTTTATTTTTGGCAGTCTGCTTTGCCTACATTTGAAACCTCCTTCTGGGTTAGTTTGAGCAGTGCTGTGTTGATGTGGCTTACATCCATGTATTAATGGGGTTTTTTTTTCGCTATCACCTGTAGTTCTCTGTGTGTTGCTGACCGTGCCAGGGCTGGATGCGGCTGGGGCAGTGATGGGGAGGGAAGGCACACAGTTCCTCACCAAGAGCGGAGCTAGCATCTCGCAAAGTGGTGGTAAAGGGGTGTCCAGCCTCCCTCAAAAAGTCCTTTCCTACCGATTGAGACACAAAAATAATTTAGCTGGAGCTCTGGTGGATATACAGTGATCTGGATCCAAGGGTCTGGAGCACACATCTGATGAGGAGCAGCTGAGGGACCTGGGGGTGTTCAGCCTAGAGAAGAGGAGGCTGAGGGGAGACCTTCTCGCTCTCTACAGCTCCCTGAAAGGAGGGGGTGGCGAGGGGGGCTCAGTCTCTTCAACCAAGTAACAAGTGATACAACAAGAGGAAATGGCCAAGAGTTATGCCAGGGGAGGTTTAGATTGGATATTAGGAAAAATTTCTTCACTGAAAGGGCTGTCAAGCATTGGAAGAGGCTGCCCAGGGAAGCGGCTGAATTGCCATCCCTCGAGGTATCTAAAAGACAGGTAGACATGGTGCTGAGGGACATGGTTTAGTGCTAACTTGGCAGTGCTGGTTAACAGTTGGACTTGATGATCTTAAAGGTTTCTTCCAACCATAATGATTCTATAATTCTATCTCCCTCCCATGTATTCCTGTCTATCTCACACAGTCTTCTGCTTTTCTGTGCTGGATGTCATCTGCTGGGCAGATTTGTCCTCTGCATCTCTGGATGCCTCTGCTCGGCTGGTGCTGCCTCTGCTCCCACCGCTGCCATATTCATCTGACCTCCTGCTACCTCCTGGCTGCTCAAGACCCCTCTCCTCTCCCGCTCCCCTGGGCTTCCCCAGGAAGGCCCGGGTGCACACCGGGTGTTGGAGATGGGGCACGAAGGAAGCGTTGGGCTTGTTTCCAGTCCCTCTCCAGGAAGTTGTACTGGGCCATATTAGTTCTTTTCATCACTGGGCTCTTGCTTCATTCAGACTCAGGCTGGTTATGACCAAAAGCGAATCCAACAGAACAGCTGTTCGTTAGCTAATTTGAAATACTTAGTGGTCACACATTAGTCTGTAGCTACCAGCCTGAAACCACGACTGCAAATAGGCTTCCTGTGCTGGAGATCATCCCCTTCATTAAACCAAGTTATTTTGAGACTGCTATTTGGAAGCTGCCCTCAGAAAAAAACTCCTACACATCCCACTTGCACAGGGGTTGCAGAGCCAGTGCTCGACTGAAACGGCAACTCCCCCTCTTCCTTCTCTGCTCGGGCTCCCCCTGCCCCACGCTGACAGCTACAAGAGGCACGAGGTGTTAAATATGTCATCTCTCATCCCTAGAGAGATGGAGCCAAACTCTCCGTGGGTATCCCTTCAGTGGAGCTCTGCTACCAGTTCACTTATCCAGGGATAGAGGATGCTCTCCATCTCTGTTCGCTCTTGCCTAGTAAAGAGATTGCAGCCGTGGCTTTCCATCATGCGGTACATTAGCCAAATTAATTCCAGGACAGAGAGTCAGCCAGTGATGCTGGAGGCCGAGACAGATTAATGCCGCAGCCATGTCAAAATCAGCAGAGCCGGTACTTGCAGCGTGCCAGCTCCCGGGCGGCAGCCAGCCCTCTGCTCAGCAATGCCCTCCGCCTCGTGCTCCTTGGGAGCACCGACCTCGCTGGAATCAGTGACACAGACAATTCAATGGGCAGGAACATCTGTCTCGACATTGCGCTCCCCATTCAGGCTGCCACCGCTGCGAGTGGGTGGCATTTTTTTATGCGCCTTGCTTGCTTTCTTTAATCTCCCAAACACAGGCGTGCCTGTGGAGCACAGGAAGGTTCCTCCCCTGTGACAAGGAAAAAGGAATTAGCAAGCAGATCGAGCGCGTATAGCAAATAATGAGATTGCCTTGGATACAGGATGAGAATTCAGGCAAAGAATTCTGCTGATGAGAGAAGATAAGCAGCATTTCCAGGGCCTGCAAATAGCGTCATGAGACTTATGCTTCTTGAGTGTTTTCTAAGAGATCCTCGGATGAAGGCTGCCAGCGCAGGCCTGATCCACAGACAGTGCGATTTAAAAAAAAATAAACCCTGAAAGAGCTATGGCAGTAGTTATTTTGGTGTGCAAGTGCCTCATAATGACATGCCTTATTTTCCTTCAGGCGCGGGACTAAGCTACACAGCTACACGCACAGTTACGCCGGCGGAGCGGCAGCCACAAAGCAGGCTCGTCCCGACCCAGCTCCGGTGTTTGCCCACAGGGTGCAGACCCAGGACCGGTGGAGTCAGTGCTTAATTTAAAAGGAGCTGGATTTGTGGAATACTTTTAATAATAAGTAATTGTTTCTTATTATTCCCCTAGTACTTAAAAAAAAAAAAAAAATAAGAATCAACATTTTACAGGCAAATAGGGACAAAGCCTATACCTGGTGAGAAACCCAACAGCTCGATTCAACGCTTGTTAAAGTAGATGAGAGTATTTGTACTGTTGGGCTCATTAAAAAGAGGAATAGTAAACAGCCTTTGTTTTTATTTTTATAGGAAATTTACTCATCCTTGCATCTCATCTCTTGGCTGAGACTGTTATTTTTCTAAGGACTGAGAAGTGTTATTAATGAACTGATCAGACCCAGACAGTCCTTTAACTCGTGTAAAGAGACGACTGGTAACAGGCTGCTCCCTGTGAGGTGGCTCCCAGGCAGTGGCACACGGGCACGAGGGGTGTTTCCAAAGGCAATGTGAAAAGCTGGGCATTCCCAACAGCCCAGAAAACAGGCTTGCAACTCCAGCTCCCTCTGTTCTGAGCATGGTATCTTCAGCAACAGTAGAATACCCCAGCAAGTAAGTTATCATCCAAGTGTTTTTCCCTTTATTACTGGGAAAAAGGTCATGGAATGAGTTCCCTTTGACATTTTGCCCCCCCTGTGCCACCTCCTGATGTCTGAGGGATAAAATAATTCTGTGGGAGCCCCAAAGGGTGTCTCTCCCTCCTCACGCTCCCCCAAGAAGACTGTCCCGTCAACCTTTTGGGTATTACAAATATCCAACACGGGTGTTGGAATGAGTGCTAGGTTTGATGCCTCATCCAGAATATACACTCCACTAGCTCCTCATGCTTTAATGATTTCTGTACCAGCAGCCCCCCCTGCACCACCTGCTCACTTTGGCTGTAGCACTGTACTGCTTATGAGCGGTGACACCGAATTCGATGCAGGAAGCCTTGGGCGGTTACGGGCTTTGCAATGACAGGACGTGAGTAAGGGCTGGGATGCCTTCCATATGCTCATCCCGATTCATGCATTTTATGAATCAGGACTCAGTCCTATTTGCTAATGTTCGTCTACGTAACCCATGCTATGTCGATGCTGCCTGTGCTCTGATGTCAGCTGCCGGAGTCCGAGTGCTGGCAGCTGGTGTCTTTGGCCAGCTCCCAGCCTACAATTCAATTTTCCTATCAGGCACTTGAGAAGAAAGGAAAAAAACACGTTTCTGACTGTTTGTGACATCAAAACATAAAGGGCTCCAGTCTACAAGGTCATTTAAGGCTTTTCTACACCGTGACAAATGGGAAAGTTCAGATTAATCAAGTAATGGTATAAGTTAATACTCCTTCACTTGTACTGCAGCAAACTACAGTAAACTAAGGCCAGTTTAATCCTGAATAAAAATCTCAGCACGAGAGTTTCATGCCTCCTATGTTTTGTAAATCTCTGAACACAGGCCAGACTGGAGATATTTTACCCTGTTCCCAATTTTGTCAATGGCAGAAAACTACAGCGGAGCTAAAAGGCAGCAGTGTTTGGGAACAAGGGGATCGCCCTGGGAGTGAAGAGCTCTGGTCTGCTTTCTCTACTGACTTACTGTGTGACTTTTTCTATAGCATTTTGTGAGCCTCATGTTTGTATCTGTATATTGGGACTGGCAGTATCTTCCCTGCCATTACAAATGGGTTTAAGATCTCCAGAGATACGTGGAGATACTTCTCCTGTGTACCGCTTCCCCAGTATGGGCTATACAAGGAACTTACAAAAATACGTACAGCTGTTGCAGATGAGCACATTCAGGAATGTGTCTGGAGGACTCAACTCGGGTGTCACAGTTACTTTAGTTTCAAGAGTGAAGGAATTCACACCACCTCATATCCAGCACCACCGGCTACTGCCTCCCTAAACCAACAAGGGAAGGAAAAAATTGTGACACCTAGTTAAGTACCTATAATGCATTTAATAAGAACTGTGTGTAAACCAGAATCGCATGTCCCCAGGGCACAACTCTGTTGCATTAGCTGTTTGTCAGTCATCATGCTTATTTTAGCTGGAAATGTTATCATTTGGGACCTTTTTCATGGTTTTAAAGGTTTAGGAAGCTGGCATTTATTTCAACATAGCCAGCGGTACAGAAAAAAATTCCACTGACTCAGATGGGACTGATTTATTATGGAACAGCTCTTGAAGAACTTCAGTAAATCTGAACTCAAAATCTCATCCCTCTTTCACATACTTTTAATAAATGTACAGCTTAGCAGCAAGATCTTGAATGAACCATGTTCTCTCTTGTTGAGAGCTCCTAACAATCTTCTCTCCTCAATACAAAAGCTGCGGAGATGAGACCTGGTGAACAGAAGGAAGCCAGGACCACTTCACTTTTATTCGCTCTCCGGAATGCAAACAAAAGAAACCAGAGCAAGTCCCTGCCTGCTGAAATTCCAGGGACTTGCACTGAATTACAGCAAGGCCTGGAGGCGTTTTGAATCTTTTCTTGTATACATCAGCCCTGCACTGCTCCCAGGCAATTGTACTTTAAGTTAGTTATTATTAATAATAAAGGTCTGACTACCAATCATTCTCATTAATTTCCATGGCAATATTGCCTGAACCAAGATAAATGACTGGGCTTTGAGTTGCGTAACCAAAGTTCGTACTGTGAAGGAATGCAATCCAGGAAAAGCGTTCAGATGGTGGGGAGGGACCAACCTTGCATAACCTCCCTAAGGCCCAACTTCCCTTCATATCTGGAGAGCCGTCGTCCCAATTTTCTGAAAATATTGAATGGTTTGCACTTTCAGCCTCTGTCCTCTGGGCTCTGGTCTTCAGCATGCCTCACAGCATTCCTTAAGCATTTCACCCACCCATTTATTCATTTATATTCTTTCTAACGATGCACTGCTGGAGCTTCCATAAGAGAAGATGTAACAGGAATATAAACAATAATAGAAAAATTTAGAAACATATTACTTTCCTTTTCTGTGTCTATCTCTTTAAGATTATTGTTTCTGCAGAAAACAGGCAAGGCAGCTACCACGATTGATTTAGACATTAAATTACGGACTTTCACTTTAATGGTTTCATTCTATCAATAAACTTTGAATACCTCGAAAAGGCCAGATAAAGCTTTTCTGGTTATATAGCTGTTTGGTTAAGTAGAATAGTGGCAGTCAGTAAGAATTAAAACACTTCCCAGAATCTAAAGAGAGGAATGTTAGGAACAAAGAAGAATCTGAGTGGGTGTAAATTCCTCGCCCTGCTATGCTGGTAGGATTATATCTCAGGCTTTCAGAGCAGGAAAAGGATGTTACAGGCCTAATGGCAAGGAATATCAATCAGATAACTAAATCTAATTACAGAGTTACTAGATTAACTAGTTAACTTCAGCTACATGAAGGCAACTGGCCAAGTGCCACAACAGAAACCAGATTCAGAGAAACAATTTCTCAACACATTAAACAACTTCTTGCAACGACTAGTTTCAGATCAGACAACAGACTATTCTTGACTAACTTTAAAAGACACATGGTTTGTGTAAGAAAGAACTGTGGCTGAATCACTCATTAATAGCAACCACAAATTCAGCCTTCCTAAAGAAAGGATTGTGCCAAAAGGACAGGATAATGACTCCAAATTTTAGTAGAAAGATTTATTTTCTGAGGGAGTAAGCCAGTAATAAAACATGTTCTGGGCAAACAAATTGCCTTAATAGAGTCATTGAAGGAAACAGAGGCATGGGCCCCTAATTTTCAGGTCCTTATTTTAACACAGTTTGTGATACAGTAGCACTGTAGAAAACATAATTGCATTTCTTGCTTTTAGTACATGGCAGTTAAACCATGCTAGCTGTGGTCAGAGACAGAACTCTCAGACACCCCCAACTGCAAAGCCCCCCAAGCTGGGTGACCGCTGGCTAAAGACCGAGACAGACCAGAGGCAGAAAGATGCTGGAGCAGACGATTAGCCTAAACCGGGCAGCTACTCACTACTAATGAAATGACGTAGAACTTGGTCTCAGGAGACACCATCTGTGATCCCAGGCTGCAGTTCTTTGCCCATTCAGCCGAGATAAACTATGTCCCAGCCAGGCCTCTGAGGCTGTTTCTCTCCCAATCCTCTGCTTAAAAAAGGAGCAACCCTCGCTTCCCTCCTGGTGGCATGCTGTGGCCATTGCTCTGGGCTCTCACCTCCAACTCACCATCACTCCCTCCCCTCACCCCTTGCTTCCCATCGTACCTGGCACCCACTCAGAGCCCCTGAGGAGCCACAGGCCCAGGCAGAGCCACAGCCTCACCCCCATGAGGGATATATATATATAGTTTAGGTTGGAAGGGATCTCGAAGATCATCCAGTTGCAATCCCCTGCCCTGGGCAGGGACACCCCCCACCAGCCCAGGTTGCTCCAAGCCCCGTCCAACCTGGCCTTGAACACCTCCAGGGATGGGGCAGCCACAGCTTCTCGGGGCAACCTGCACCAGGGGCTCACCACCCTCAGAGTAAAGAATTTCTTCCTAGTACCTAATCTACGTCTCCCCTCTTCCAGTTTGAAGCCATTACCCCTCACCCTGTCGCTACATGCGCTTGTAAGAAATCCCTCCCCATTTCCTGTAGCCCCTTTAGGCACTGGGAAGCACTGTAAGATCTCTCCAGAGCCTCCTCTTCCCCAGGCTGAACAACCCCACTGCCAAACCCCCGCACTGAGGGGAGCCGCGAAGGGTTACAGGACCAAAGCGCTACTCAGGAACGGCGAGGGACGAGCACGTACCCACAGAGGAGCACCACATCCCGCTCCCCACCCCGGGCGACCGCCCCTATATGTGGGTGTGAGGGGGACTGC